>NW_019944991.1:35555-79258 GCF_002910315.2 Salvelinus sp. IW2-2015
CAAGATCCCTCTCTTTCACAACAAATAGCAGCAGTGGAGAGGCAGCAGAGGTCCTCAGGAGGCTTCCAGTGGGAGTGGCGGGGTTGTTTGACCAAGTTGAGGTGCTGATCAGAATTTTGTCTGTGGTGCCAGTGTCTTCATGTGAGGCTGAGAGGAGTTTCAGTGCACTCCGCAGGTTAAAGACTTGGCTACGGGCTAGCATGGGCCAAGAGAGACTGAACGGCGTAGTTGTCTGTAATGTACATAAGACAGGCTGGACAGTCTCAAGAGGAAAAATCTGCCAGCAATTTGTTGGATCCATTGAAACCCGCAAACATATGTTCAGTTCTTTTGTTCAGTAATGTGTATAGCAGTGGTTCTCAACCTTTTTGGGGTACTGAACCCCTGCATATTTTGAGGCAAGGCAGGCAAGGTTTTGAGCGGTCCTCAGGGACCTCCACCCCCTCTTATATATGTAAAGTTACTGGAAACCTTGTGGTACTGAATACGTTCATTACACTTTTTGATTTCACGGACCCCTTTCAATTACACCAGGGACCCCTAGGGGTCCATGGGACCCCTCTTTGAGATCCCCTGGTTATAGTATGATATTTGTTCTTCTGTTTAGTAGTTTTCAGTTTTTAGTACATGACTACACTTACTAATATTTTATTTAATGTTATTTTATTTAAAATGGCATACTTTGTGTGACATACTTGTCCATAGCTGCTGTTTGAAGAGTTGAGACACTGACTGCTTTATAGATCCCAGCATGACAAACAATTATTAGTTGCCTGACTTTGAGCACTTGCACTGGGCCTCCATTGAGTCTCCATGTGTCAAGCAGTACAGAGAAACACCCTCTAGATGACAGCAGAGGCTCTTGGATCCACCCTGTCTAACCATCAGTTTAATGACCTTGTTCTATCAATATGTCCATACCACTTCACAAATGATTTGAGGTCAAGACCAGCAATGTCCCATTGGGCTCAACAAAGCCGAGAGTGAGGTTCTAGAAAGAGGACTGACTTTCATACCAACTCCTAAACAGGTGRACTGCAGGGAGCTCCGGAGGGATCTACACGTCTATCATAGAAGATTGAARTTATAAGATCATTTTGATTGTGAAACAGATTTTCTTCATATACTATTTCCAAACCCCTCACATTGGAAACCTCAGTTGGAGTCAGTGTCAGAAACTATACAGACTCTTACACGTAGGGATGTGGCTTCCTTTTCACAATTCAGAACCAGACCTGTACATCACTTTAACCTTACAAATCAACTAAATCAAGCTCTCAAAACATTGAACAGCAATCAGAATATAGTGATTAAACCAGCAGATAAGGGGGCTCAGATTGTTCAAATGGATAAAGTGCAATATCTTCTTGAAGCAAATTGAAAGTAGGATAATGTTAAACACTATGTTCCATTGCCCCATCTATATCGATATCTCTATATTTTTTGGGACAGATAYYCCAAGGCAGTTTTACTTACTGTCTAAAATACATATCTCCTGAGACGTGGGCGGTTCCCTCCAAGAGTTCCTTTCGGCTGACCAATAGTAAGTGATTGTGTCTCAGAATCTTACTGTGTTGGTGAATATATTGACTTTTATATCAACCCTCTATCCCAGAAACACCCCAGCTATGTTAACAATATTTATGAATTTGTCAACAGGCTGAAGGGTTTCAAGAATCCAGGAAATGCTTTTTTATTCTATATTGATATTCATTCTTTGTACACAAACATTGATACCAAATTATTTATTTTATTTTAAATGTAACCTTTATTTAACTAGGCAAGCCAGTWAAGAACAAATTCTTGTTTACAATGACAGCTTACACCGGCCAAACCTGCACGACACTGGGCCAATTGTGCGCCACCCTATGGTACTCCCAATCACGGCCGGTTGTGATACAGCCTGGAACCGTATCGGGTGTCTGTATTGACACCTCTAGAAATGAGATGCAGTGCCTTAGACCGCTCTGCCACTCGGGAGCTCAAAAATTAGGTCTACAGGCAGTCCCAATGACTTTCAGAGGTATCCTAGAGGGGGTGATTTTGATAGTTTTCCTACTACAACAAGAGGCTAAATGGATCCACCTCTTAGATACTGTGTGGCCAGGTGCCACAAAGAGGGACCTCTGAAAATTACAATTGGCTCAGAACAGGGCAGCATGGCTGGCCCTTACATGTACACGGAGAGCTAAAATTAATATCCATGTCAATCTCTCATGGCTCAAAGTGGAGGAGAGATTGACTTCATCACTGCTTGTTTTTGTAAGAAGTGTTGACATGCTGAATGTACACTCATGGACACTCATGCATACCCCACAAGACATGCCACAAGAGGTCTCTTCACAATACCCAAGTAAAGAACAGACTATTAGAGGCACACAGTACTACATAGAGCCATGACCTCAAGGAACTCTATTCCACATTGGGGAACTGATGCAAGCAGTAGAATCAGATTTAAAAAACAGGTTAAAAAAAACAGGGGGAACTGTGAAGCGACACACACAGGAACAGACACACACACGCACTAGCACACGGACTCTACACACACACTGCATTGTAATATTGTTGTATGGTGGTATTATGCATTTTGTATTGTAGATACAGTATGTAGTGGTGTAATAATGTCATATGATGTACTGTTTTATATATTTTTTTATATGTAATGTAAGTGACAACCGCCATGTCTTTGTGAAACGCAGAGTAGGTGAATGGATGATCTCTGCATGTGTGGTTCCCACCATGAAGCATGGAGGAGGAGGTGTGATGGTGTGGGGGTGCTTTGCTGGTGACACTGTGATTTATTTAGAATTCAAGGCACACATAACCAGCATGGCTACCACAGCATTCTGCAGTGATACGCCATCCCTTCTGGTCTGCGCTTAGTGGGACTATCATTTGTTTTTCAACAGGACAATGACCCAACACACCTCCAGGCTGTGTAAGGGCTATTTGACCAAGAAGGAGAGTGATGGAGTGCTGCATCAGATGACCTGGCCTTCACAATCACCTGTACTCAACCCAATTGAGATGGTTTGGGATGAGTTGGACCGCAGAGTGAAGGAAAAACAGCATATGTGGGAACTCCTTCAAGATTGTTGGAAAAGCATTCCTCGTGAAGCTGGTTGAGAGAATGCCAAGAGTGTGCAAAGCTGTCATCAAGGCAAAGGGTGGCTACTTTGAAGAAAATAAAATATATTTTGATTTGTTAAACACTTTTTGGGTTACTACATGATTCCATATGTGTTATTTCGTAGTTTTGATGACTTCACTATTATTCTACAATGTAGAAAGAACCCTTGAATGAGTAGGTGTGTCCAGTGATGCCAAATAACTTTCAGGGGAWGTTGCTAGAGGCAGATTGATTTGTTGATAAAAGTTGCTAAATGACATTGTGATGTCATTGCGTGATGGCGTCATTACGTAATAACGTAAAACTGTGTCATTGCGTAGAATACACAATAACGTTACTCAAATTTACTGGCCAACTGGGTGACAAATATGATTTGACATTTGTTAGTTTAGATTTGTTTATTTATTATCACATATTTTAATTTGTAAAAGTAATATAAACACAACACATTTCATATGATCAGATAGTTTTATTTTTTAACACAACACATTGAATTATTGAACAATTACACATTACACATTATTGAACAATTACATTTAATTTATTTTATTTTTAACTGCTAAACCTACACATTCTGAACAATTATAGTTTTAAGCAGTGTATTGGTAGTTAGTTAACATGCTACCTAACTGATCAACAATTATAGGTACAAGCTAATAACAAGGTATATATGTTATCTTATTGAACAAGCAACTTAACTCAAATAATGATATGTGCGCTAGGCATCTCTCTCCAGCTCTCTCCAGGTTGTTGTGCTGCTTGGCTGGTTAGCTGCTCAATGGTTTCCTCCAGATATTGCCACTGTTCTCGCTCACACTGCAGTGCTCACTGCCACTATCAGCTGTGTGTCTCCGCCAGTTCCAAAAAGTCCACTCCTTGCTTACGTACTGTAAATATGATGAATCATAGATTGGCAAGGAAATCATCTTCACTGTCCAACTGCATTAACACAGAACTGGAACCAGCAGAAGAGGATGGAGTGGCCTTAAAGCTGTATGCTGCTGTGGTGGCAAACTGCAGTATTTCACTTGGTAGTTTATGCTGGTAACAGGTATCACCAGCCAGCTTCAGTCCATACCGCACCAGGAGTATGGAGTTGAGAGTTCAGTGACATTCTGTTTCTTAACTTTGACTTGACCACACTCATTTGGCTGAACAACCGTTCAACCTCCTCATTTGAGTTTGGCAAGGAGAGGGCAGCGAGTGCAGCTTTGCACAGTTCTTCAAATGGATTTGACCCAGAAGAGTCTGTTTAGTTATTCACTTCACTCCAAAACAGATGGCTAGCTAAACAGATGGCTAGCTAAACAGATGGCTAGCTAAACAGATGGCTAGCTAAACAGATGGCTAGCTGCTAGCTGTTTCTCCATTGGGAAACAATTTTATCAATTGTTTGGGGCTGGTATCCCAGAAGCTCAGCTACTTTAATAATTTAAGTGGTGCCTTTGTTGTGCTTTAGTGTTTCCTTAACACTGAACAGGGCCATGTGTCGCAAGGCTTGTAGGTTGTCTGGGAGCCTTGCTTGCAGCTCCTTGCTTAAAGCAACAATGTAGTTGATGCACTGTCTCCAAATGACCTTTTTGTCCACTGAGTTGRTACACCGTGCTCTCGAAAAGGTACTCAAGGTATGGTGATGGACTGAGAAGTCCATCAATGGCATCCTTCAGGACATCAATTTTTGCCGTAGGGTTAACTACTCTGCTGCAAATCAATGTTAAGAGGTGTACCAGATTGTCCAAAAGCTTGACAGGATCTGTTTGCTCTCCCTCAAATGACTTCACTGCATTCTTCAAGTTCTGTTAAATTGGTTATTGAGCCTTTCTGGACAACAATTTTCAAGTGTTGCCATAGATTTTCAAGTAGATTTAAGTCAAAACTGTAACTTGCCACTGACGAACATTCCAATGTTTTAGGTTATTGTCCTGCTGAAAGGTGAATTCATTTCTGGTTGAAAGAAGACTGAACCAGGTTTTCATTTAGGATTTTGCCTGTGCTTAGCTCCATAGATTTCTTTTTTATCCTGAAAAACTCCCCAGTCCTTAACGATTACAAGCATACCCATAACATGATGCAGCCACCACTATGCTTGAAAATATGGAGAGCGGTAATCAGAAATGTGTTGTATTAGATTTGCCCCAAACATAACACTTTGTATTCAGGACGAAGTTAATTGTTTTGCCACATTTTGTGCAGTATTACTTTAGTGACTTTTTGCAAACAGGATGCATGTTTTGGAATATTTATTTTCTGTTCAGGCTTMCATCTTTTTGCTGTCAAATAGGTTAGTATTGTGGCGTAACAACGTGGTTGATTCATCCTCTGTTTTCTCCTATCACAGCCGCTAAACTCTGTAACTCTTTTAAAGTTGCAACTGACCTCATGTTGGAATCCCTGAGCAGTTTTCTTCCTCTCCGGCAACTGAGTTAGGAAGGACGCCTGTATCTTTGTATTGACTGGTTGTATTGATACACCATCCAAAGTGTAATTAGTAACTTCACCACGCTCAAAGGGATATTCTACAGTATGTCTGCTTTWAAAAAATATTTTTACCCATCTGCCAATAGGTGGCCTTTGTGAAGCGTTGGAAAACTTACCTGGTCTTTACGGTTGAATCTGTGTTTAAAATTCACTGCTCGACTGAGGGMCCTTACAGATAATTGTATGTGTGGGGTACAGAGATGAGGTAGTAATTCAAAAATCATGTTAAACACTTGCACACAAAGTCCATGCAACTTATGTGACTTGTTAAGCAATATMATTTTTTACTCCTGTGCTTATTTAGGCTTGCCATAACAAAGGGGTTGAATACTAATTGACCCAAGACATTTCAGATTTTTCATTTCATTTTTAATCATTCCACTTTGACATTATTATCGGAAGACTCGTGAGGTTTTGTCTCTGGGTTTAGAAAGTCTGTGGTTATATGATTTCCTGACAGTGATGCCAACTTAGAAATTTTGTTTCTAGATTTAGCATGTTAACTAACTACCAATACACTGCTTAAAA
Source organism: Salvelinus sp. IW2-2015 (assembly GCF_002910315.2). Classification (NCBI taxonomy): domain Eukaryota; kingdom Metazoa; phylum Chordata; class Actinopteri; order Salmoniformes; family Salmonidae; genus Salvelinus; species Salvelinus sp. IW2-2015. Next base: position 41,692 of record NW_019944991.1, read on the forward strand.
CTATAATTGTTCAGAATGTGTAGGTTTAGTAGTTAAAAATCAAATAAATAAAATGTAATTGTTCAATAATGTGTCATGTGTAATTGTTCAATAATACAATGTGTTGTGTTAAAAAATAAAACTATCTGATCATATGAAATGTGTTGTGTTTATATTACTTTTACAAATAAAAATATGTGATAATAAATAAACAAATCTAAACTAACAAATGTCAAATCATATTTGTCGCCCAGATGGCCAGTCAATTTGAGGCAACTTTTAGCAACAAATCAATCTGCCTCTAGCAACTTCCMCTGAAAATTAGTTGGCAACACTGTTTCCTGATATGAAATTGAAAGTCAATTTGGAGCCTAACGCATCTACAAAATGGCTGTTGAAACTGTGGCGCACATTTCTCGGCAACATTAGATGTCTGATAAATGTATTGAAAGAAGCAGACTCTGGTAAGTCTAGAGGCTACCTAAAAACTAGTATAAATTTAGGTCGTCGTCAGACATTCAATAGTCAAGAGTAGGTTTGAGCTATGATCACTTATCACGTGTGTAGTGTTGGTGGAGCGCGAGGGAGCAATTTTCTTTACATTTGAGAATACACGAAAAAATAAATCGTATAAATTCTAAATAAATGATATTTAATTACCACAAAAATTCCATGAAAAACGATAGCATGACAAACCAAATAAATATGTTGCAGCCTAGAGGTAGGTAAATGGTTGTCTCTTCCTTGTCTTTTCTCTCACGTTGGCGAGAATGATAAAGAACTGTAGGCTACGTGTGTGCATTGCATAGGCCCGTTGGAGGCTTGACAACTTTGGCCAATTGCAGTAAAAAAAAAAAAACTAAAATCACCGTGTTTGCCTTGATGTTTATAAAACTTCACCKTCCCCCTCTTGTGCAGTGGAACCCATAACGATATGTGACCACTTGGTTATAGTGACGCTGTTCTGCCGAGGACACCCATACCAGGGTGGCCACCGCAAAGCCCAAGAGGGTCACTCTGACATCTGTCGACTTGAAGTATCTGCACTCCAGGTGAGATTTCACCTCTGGGGCAGATGTGGCCTTCTGCTCTCCAGGTGTAGACCCGGGTGGCCCGTTTCAAGATATTTTTTGGACATTGAGCCTGACCCTCTGGAAGTTGCTGTAGCCCTGCTTGGGATATTTAGCTTAAATTGGCTATTGTTTGAGATGGAGGGCCGGTTCTACCTTGGTATGTCAGCGTGGGAAATTGGAAATGTGAATTGGGGCAAGTTGGAAGTAATAATGCATTTAGGTTATAGTTTATTGAGATGCGTGAATGCACCACACCAAAAGCTTGATTGTAATGGCTGTTTTAAAACGAATTTCCTGCAATTCTACGTAATGACTTATGTTCACTACTTGGTCAATTGATTTAATGATTTAAATCTATGTAAATGTATTATATGAATAGATGGTTTTATTATCTGTTTTATTTTATTCTGCAATAAGGAATATTGTAAACATGTGCACAAGCTAATCAAATCAAAGTTTATTTAGCGCAGTACTTTTAGATCCACGAATGGCGATCCAATCATTTAAAATAACATTCATCAAGATCGATTGCCTATGCCTAATAGTCCTACTCATTATTATTATTATTATTATTACTACAAATAGAAGATTATCACTACTCACAATGGTGCTCGTTTAGTCAAGTTAGATCAAAGCTGAATCAATGTCTTGCAAGATCACATAGCGATTCATTTGTATTTTACGTAACATAACCGACTATAATAATATAGTAGGTCTATAACGTCGCGGATACAACACAAACGCCTAATTTCTATTAAGATTTTAGGATGGTTAGCTGAAGCTGAATAATACTCTCATGCGCCAAAACTCAACAGAGCCACTAGCCAGGATATATGCTTTGATTAAAACAAAATACAAAGACTTATACTTTGTGAACCCAATCTGCTCTAATTATCTCTCGAAACAGTAATTCAACAAGATCGAAATGGATAGGCTATTCCATTGTAACTGAGAACAATCAAATAATTGTTATTCAGATGCAATTTCACCAGCAAAACGTGAAGAATTATCATTCATGATTGACAGTGATGATGGCCTATTTTGAAATGACTTATGCCTGACTTGGTGTTTGAGGGTATTACAAATATAAAAGCATTTTTTTACATTCTCTTGCGGGCATAGGCAGACGTGCAATTGTAGGATGTATTTTATGCATATTCTGTAACAGCACTCTCAAATCCTGTTCCTGGAGAGCTACCCTTCTGTAGGTTTTCATTCCAACTCAAAACTAGCGCACTTGATTTAAATAATTAGTTTATAAGATGAATTAGGTTAGTTACATTTGGGGTTGGAGCAGTGGCGGTTCTAGCTTGTATGGCTCCCTCGGGCTTCCAGTGGGGAGACCTGAGGTCAACCTACCCCCGTCCCCCTTCCCATCTCATACTGCTGAGTGGGAGACCTTCCCAGGCAGTAGCCTGCCTAGCTCCCAAACTAGAATCAGGGCGCCCACTCCGACAAGGTCAATTGACCCACAGTCCCACACGGTGACATGATATCATTGACGTGACGTGCAAATGAGCGAAAGAAAACCTATCACGCAAATGTCACCATTCCGAATATTTATTATTATTATTATATATTTTGTTGTTGGTGCGGACGCCCCGTGCTGCCCCCATCAAGATACCGCTCTGGGCGGCTGTCCATGTCGCCTATACCTAAATCCGCCACTGGGTTGGTGTGAGACCCTACAGGAGGGTAGCTCCAGGAACGGGGTTGGTGTGAGACCCTACAGGAGGGTAGCTCCAGGAACGGGGTTGGTGTGAGACCCTATCAGGAGGGTAGCTCCAGGAATGGAGTTGGTGTGAGACCCTACAGGAGGGTAGCTCCAGGAACGGGTTGGTGTGAAACCCTACAGGAGGGTAGCTTCCAGGGAACGGGGTTGGTGTGAGACCCTACAGGAGGGTAGCTCCAGGAATGGAGTTGGTGTGAGACCCTACAGGAGGGTAGCTCCAGGAACAGGGTTGGTGTGAGACCCTACAGGAGGGTAGCTCCAGGAACAGGGTTGGAGAGCCCTGTAATGATACGCTATTCAATAGGCTTCATCTGTCCTGACAAACTTTGATTGAGGAAATTATAACGTCATTTACATATTTGTTGCTCTCCCTCATCTAAAAAGAAATACACAACTGCTTATCATGCATACCGACCTGATGGCCTCCGTTGGAAATGTTTTGAACAATATCAGGCCTAGGCTACATTCTCTGTCCTAGTACTGTTATGCCTATAATGTTATGTGAACTGATCTGAACAGGTTGGTCATCTATGATATGTAGCTATAATCGAGGTATAGACTTCCATCTGCATATCACTAACAAACCGCTATTATACATCATAACCTAGCCTACTTTACATAATATAAAATCTCTTTCTGAATGGATCAATCATGCCCATTTTAGCCCTTCTGTTTACATTATCAGATACGTTTAGAAAAGAACCGATTGAAAGACAATAAATAGCCTACTTTTAATGAATAACAATAAGTGTGAGACATGGCCTTGTGTTTCCCCACTGTCTATAACGACCTTAACAAACAGTGACTTATTATTATTATTATTGTTATTGACTGGTACCAAGGAGAAGAGATGTCACAACTACATGTTCATGTGATTGCATTAAATCACCTGACTGTTTCGATATGTCTGTTAGTAAATGTTGTATTTCTCAAAGATATAATGAATGAAAGAGAACAATTGACATTCAAGAATTAGTTGTCACTGTGTTAACCACAACCAACATGTTGGATTTCTGTTTAGGGGTCAGTGCTCTAAAATGAGTCTCTCTGTGGAGAAAGAGGAGGGGGGCCCTGCCTCTAAAATGCATCTCTCTGGGGAACATGACACCAAAGCTAAGAGGTGAGATGACAATGTATTCATTATTAATTGTTTATTTCCAAAATGCTATATCCCCCCAAAAAATCCATCAGAAATGATTGCGTATTTATACCTTCAATATTACTGTTCGCAGATGTTTAATTAATAGATTTGAAATATGTATATATATATATGTATATGTTTTTTTTCCTAAACGCTATGTATCCATATATTTATATATATCGGAAAATATTCAGACCCCCTTTACTTTTTTCAAATTTTGTTACGTTACAGCCTTATTCTAAAATTGATTAAATAGTTTTTGTTCCTCATAAATCCAYACACAATACCCCATAATGACAAATAAAAACAGGTTTTTAGAAATTTTTGCAAATGTAAATGATATATWAAAATKTAAAAAAAGAAATATAATTTACATAAGTATTCAGACCCTTTACTCAGTACTTTGTTTGGCAGCGATTACAGCCTCGAGTCTACTTGGGTATGATGCTTTTGGGAGTTTCTCCAATATTTCTCTGCAGATCCTTTCAAGCTCTGTCAGGTTGGAGGGGGAGTGTCGCTGCACAGCTTTTTTCAGGTCTACAGAGATATTCGATCTGGTTCAAGTCCGGGCTCTGGCTGGGCCTCTCAAGGACATTCAGAGACTTGTCCCAAAGCCACTCCTGTGTTGTCTTGGCTGTGTGCTTAGGGTTGTTGTCTTGTTGGAAGGTGAACCTTCGCCGCAGTCTGACGTCCTGAGCGCTCTGGAGCAGGTTTTCATCAAGGATCTCTCTGTACTTTACTCTGTTCATCTTTCCCTCTATCCTGACTAGTCTCCCAGTCCCTGCCGCTGAAAAACATGCTGCCACCACCATGCTTCCCGCCACTGTGTTCTTGGTGACCTTGAGTGCTGCAGACATTTTTTGGTACCCTTCCCAGATCTGTGCCTCGGCACAATCCTGTCTCTGAGCTCTACGGACAATTCCTTCGACCTCATGGCTTGGTTTTTGCTCTGAAATGCACTGTCAACTGTGGGACCTTATATAGACAGGTGTGTTCCTTTCCAAATCATGTCCAATCCATTGAATTTACCACAGGTGGACTCCAATCAAGCTGTAGAAACATCTCAAGGATGACCAATGGAAACAGGATGTAACTGAGCTCAATTTCAAGTCTCATGGCAAGGGGTGAATACTTATGTAAATAAGGTATTTCTGTTTTTTATTGTTAATACATGTGCAAACATTTCTAAAAAACTGTTTTTGCTTAGTCATTATGGGTTACAGCTTCTACCCCCAAGCCATAAGACTCATGAACAGCTAATCAAATGGCTACCCAGACTATTTGCATTGCCCCCCCCCCCTTCAACGTTGCTACTTTCTGTTATTATCTATGCATAGCCACTTTAATAACTCTACCTACATGTACATAATTACCTCAATACCTCGACACTGGTACCCCCTGTATATTGCCACCCTATTGTTATTTACTGCTGCTCTTTAATTATTTGTTATTCTTATCGCTTACTTTTTTGTAGGTATTTTCTTAAAACTGCATTGTTGGTTAAGGGCTTGTAAGTAAGCATTTCACTGTAAGGTGTACTACACCTGTTGTATTCGGAGCATATGACAAGTAAAATTTGATTTGATTTTGTGTAGATTGATGAGGAAAAATATTTTATCTAATCAATTTTAGTATAAGGCTGTAACGTAACAAAATGCGAAAAAAGTAAAGGAGTCTGAAGACTTCCCGAATGCATTGTATGTGGTTGTCTCACCTAGATATCTTAAGATAAATGCACTTTGTCTTAATTTGACCCAGTTAATTTGACCCAGTTTCTCACGGACGGAAAATGCTCAAATCCATTTAATCCATTTTAGAATAAGGCTGTAACGTAACAAAATGTGGAAAACGTCAAGGCGTCATTGATCAACCCCATGCCATGATTAGACAGTGGAGAAAAAAAAMCATTTCCTTCATAATTTCTTTAAACAGTAAAAGCTTCTCATGTTTCCCCATCTGAGTTCAGAGTAAATGAGAGACTGTAGTAATGTTTGTCTCTGTTGTGTTGAAGCCCAATCAAGCAGGAGAGAACAGACAGCTGTGTGTCCATGAACAGTGACCGGTCTATGGGACTACCTATAGACTTCAAAAAGGGATATTTTTCTACTGAAAAAAGGTAACGAGCTCATGGGTCATGGTCAGTGAGTTAAACAGCACTGTCTCTAGTCATTTCTCCTCTCCCATTTTCCCATACATTTTTGTTGCTTTCATTATCCATAGGCTTGTCCTTTTTATCAATTTTCATAGTCCTAACACCATATTGTTCCCACTTTAAATCACGTGTAGCTTATAATGCCTTCATAATGCCTTCATAATGCCTTCTTCATAAGCACTACATGAATATGTTACACAGCATCTATAACCGTATGTCATTCTTTATAAAGGGTTCATAAATGTGGCATAACTGTGTGACATAACCACCAATGTCAAATGTGACATAACCACAATGAAATACAATGAAAACAGGTCCATACTGGACTAACAACAGCATGACTGCTTGGTTATAAAAAGGGGAGGGGTCAGAAAGAGAGGGAAAGGGAGAGACAGAGAGATTCAAACTATCGTTGTTACATTTGGAAACTACGCTCATGGAAATAAGAATACTTAGCACCCTAACCACCGCTCATTCGGATAAGAAATGCAACGTATATATTTACGCGTAGCTGTCCTTGATCGTCGTCTCTCTGTTGAACCACTTTCTCAAAAAGGGTTTGAGTGTCCAMTCCCACTTCGGTGTGAGACTCGGCTTGTCTTCGAGTACTTCAGATGTACCAACGGTTGTCTGAGAGGGATTGTCCTTCCCACCTTGTGTCTATAGTCAAATGTTCTAGACTTCTTTACATGCCAGCTGCAGACTGGTAATGCTACGGTCTAGTGAGTTTCTTCTTGTGTAGAGATTGAGCGTTTCAGAGTTTATCACCATTTCAAACGTGTGGACTAACGTCTCACGTTTCCTGGTCTGTAGAGGTTCAACCATTTGTAACATTGAGCTTGCACTTCACGTCAGCTGGTCCGATGTAAATTTTGTTACGAAGGATTTTATACTATGGTAAAAAGGGGGCGTTCCATCACGCCGACACAATGTCTGTGCTGACTTGGGCATGGTTACTGACTGGGCAAAAGTTTATATAAAAACAATTATCTCATTAGAAGGCTAAAATCACATTGCTATCTTCACAAAAGTACAAAAGTACTTAATCATATATTTTATACAACATTTAGATGTAAACTTGACAGGTAGACTGCTTACCCGTTCAGAGTTAGTTATTTCGTTTCAATGACGTCACAAAATAATAAACAATATCACATGATYATTCTTTAGCTCCCCACTGAACATTACGAACATTCAGAAGTCAGGAAAAATGTTCCAATGTTTACCTTTTTTTWAAATAAATAAAAGGTTTTGGCGGAAAGAGTCTCTCTCTACACACAGCATATTCCTTTCCCAATACTGCAGGCAAGAAAGACCTTTTTGCGGCACACAATTTATGACCGTGTGTTAAGGTGTCAAAACCGGCTATCTGTCAGCTATTGTCCAAGCTGATCTGGCACCTTTGATCCTCACCAAGGAGAGAGTCATGACACTGTTGAGCGTAAAAAACCCAGCAGCGTTGCAGTTGTTGACACAAACCAGTGTACCTGGCACCTACTACCATACCCCGTTCAAAGGCACTTAAGTCTTTTGTCTTTCCCATTCACCCTCTGAATGGCACACATACACAATCCATTTCTCAATTGTATCAAGGCTTAAAAATCTGTTAACCTGTCTCCGTTCCCTTCATCTCCACTGATTGAAGTGGATTTAACAAGTGACCTCAATATGGGATCATACCTTTCACCTGGATTTACCTGGTAAGTCTATGTCATGGAAAGAGTTCTTAATGTTTTGTATGGTCAGTGTATGTGCTGTGTGTGCAATAGCCTGGGGAAGACATTACACCAAGAAACACTTACCTTGATGAAAGCCTCCAACCTAAAAAAAAAAAAAACGAAGGTGTCTTTCTTCTGGAACCAAGTCACATGTTCCTCAGTACACAAACATGCACACAACAAAAACGAGCCAACCCGTGCAGTACTGGGTCCAGTCAGGTCTTTGACACGTTCACCCACTCCCCCGCTGAAAGATCAGCCACAAAATGTTAGCACCATTGTAACAGGTTGTAATCAAGCCATAGTCTCCATGGGAACAGAAGAGTAATACCTGGTGTGGTAGTCTCGAGGTGRCAGGTAGCCTAGTGGTTACAGCGTTGGTTGCTGAATCAAATCCCAGAGCTGACAAGGTAAAAACCTGTCGTTCTGCCCCTGAGCAAGGCAGTTAACCCACTGTTCCCCGGGTGCCGAAGACGTGGATGTCGATTAGGCAGTCCCCGGCACCTCTCTGATTCAGAGGGKTTGGGTTAAATGCGGAAGACACATTTCAGTTGAAAGCATTCAGTTGTGCAACTGACTAGGTATCCCCTTTCCCAGGTTGGAATACTCTAAATCATCTTGGCTCTGACACAGACACATCCACAAACAGACACAAATGCAAGCTTTGCAGGTCCATCAACCCATTTCGATACCTCTCACACCCTACTGTAACCTGTGGATCATCAGAGAACCGTCATAAATCAGCAGAACATTAATAACATGCTTATTGGCACTTTATGTAGTGTCCTGTAATACTTTGTTTGTAGTGAGACACCTTTAATCATTCATAACATATTCATAAATGCTTTATCATATGATGCTGTACTTACTATAAAGTCAGACACATTTGGTCATTCATAACACATACCTAAAGGCTTAATGATGTAAACACGAATGTAATAACCCTTTGGGAAATTCACTAACAACTAAAATAAATAAACATTAAAGATATGTTTAAACCATACATTTCCTTTTATTTGTACTTTTTTTTTAACAATACACATTAAGTTTTAAAAAGTCCAGCAATGTGCTGAACGTTACACAGGGCTTTGAATAGTGTAGCTTGTTCCTGAGCTGGCGGACATACTGCAATGGTTCTTGCCTCCCTTCCTGCTGGAGGTACTGCATGTTAGTTCCAACCTTAAAGTGATCGCGGGAATAGAACTCACTATCCTGATTTATAAAGCCTTTATTAAGCGATGCTTATGCCACCTTTTATGAAACACGTGTTTATATCATATTTGACATAGTGGGTTATGTCACATTTGACATTGGTGGTTATGTCACACAGTTATGCCATGAACACTTTATAGAGCATGACATACGGTTATAGATGATTTGTGACACATTTATGTAGTGTTTATGAAGGCCTTATAACCTGCACGGCATGTAAAGTGGATCCAAAATATTAAACAAACATAACATTCCCTCCCTGAGTGTGTTTGTGTGTCTGTGTGTGTGTTTGTTTGTGAGTGTGTGTGCTGGATGAGGAGATGTAATCTCATGTTTTGACCACAGAAACCAACGAGAGAGATCTTTTGTGAAGAACGAGATGAAGATGTTCAAGAGGATTCTTAGTCCAGAACTCCCASAAGGCTTTGAGAGTCAGAAGCAGGATGAGGAAGTGGTGGACGCTGAAGATGAGAAGCAGGAGAGCAGTGCCAGAGACGCACTGTATAAAAGTAAGAGCTGTCTGCCTCATGTTGAATGCTGTTTTATAACAAACATTTAAAAGTTGTAGCTAAAGTACAGCTAAAGTAGCTGTGTAACTCAATTATATTGTAGCATCATAACCACAACACCTAGTGACCTCATCAAGTAGCCCCCGACCTCTAGGGGCCCCCAAAACATATCAAATGATACATAGAACATCAAMTATGATAGCAAAATGTGTAGAATTGCAGGAAACTAGATATAAAGATACAAAAAAAAATCTCAGCCGAAATTGAGTTGGGGTATGGATATACTAGATCAAGATGATGTTACAATTGATTTTAACATTATCCATTAGCCTTTACATATGTTTATATTGGTGATTTTGTTATTTCAGGGGAATTTGGCTATGTATAGACCCATAAACTAAATTAGTGTAATAATTTAAAAAATATTTGTTTAGTGTCTCTTTCACTAGGGTAGACCTGGTTTATGAGAGCATTGGGACATAGCCACAGGTGTAGACCTGGTTCGTATGGGTCTTTGGGCTGAGATATGCAGTTGTAGATCTAGTTTATATTAGTATTGGGAACAAATGGGTTAACACAACACCTAGTGACCTCGTCAAGTAACAGCATGGATGTGTTGTGTTGATTAATTTAKACAGAGGGAAGAGAAAAGAGACAAAGGAGAGAGAGAGAGGAGAGACAACATTAATAATACCAGCAATAATTATATAATCAGTTAAACCAGGGAGTACTGCATTATGAAAACATTTACACATTTATACAGGAGGTTAAGATAATTAATTATTATGATTTTACAACTTCATAACACAGTCCTACAATAATGTAGGCATTAAAACAGACCTAATATTAATATCCTCTGTGTTGTGTTATTTCTTCATTCAGATGAGCTTGCTGTGATTTGCCAACGTGAACTCAAGTCTAATCTAAAGAAGAAGTTTCAATGTGTATTTGAGGGGATCGCTAAACAAGGAAACCCAACACTTCTCAATAAGATCTACACAGAGCCCTACATGACAGAGGGTGGAACAGGAGAGGTCAATAATGAACATGAGCTGAGACAGATTGAGACAACAACCAGGAAACAAGCAAGACCAGAGACTGCAATCAAATGTAACGACATCTTCAAACCCTTAACTGGACAAGACAAACTTATCAGAACTGTGCTGACAAAGGGAGTTGCTGGCATTGGAAAAACTGTCTCTGTGCAGAAGTTCATTCTGGACTGGGCAGAAGGAAAAGAAAATCAGGATGTCCAATTTGTATTTTCATTCCCTTTTCGGGAGCTGAATTTGATGAAAGGGGAAAAACACACTTTGATTGAACTTCTCAATCACTTCTCAATGGAAACCAAAGAATCAAGAATCTCCAACTACAACAAGTACAAAGTTCTGTTCATCTTCGATGGTCTGGATGAGTGCCGACTGCCCCTAGACTTCAAAAAGAACAAGATCTGTTGTGACGTCACAAAGTCAACCTCAGTGGATGTTCTGCTGACAAATCTCATCAAGGGAAATCTGACTTTCCCTCTGCTCTCCTCTGGATAACTACCCGACCTGCAGCAGCCAATAAGATCCCTTCAGGTGTGTGACCAGGTGACAGAGGTACGAGGGTTCAATGACCCACAAGAAGGAAGAATACTTCAGAAAAAGATTCAGTGATGATTGAGGACCTGGCCAGCAGAATTCATCTCACACATAAAGGCATTCAAGGAGCCTCCACATCATGTGCCACATTCCAGTCTTCTGTTGGATTTCTGCAACAGTCCCTTGAACACATGCTGAACATAAGAGAAGAAGAGATGCCCAAGACTCTGACTGAGATGTACACACACCTTCTGGAGTTTCATTACAAACAGAAGAATGAAAAGTATCTTGGGAAAGAAGAGACAGGTCCACACTGGAATAAAGAGAGCATTCTGTCACTGGGAAAACTGGCTTTTCAACAGCTTGTCAAGGGCAATCAGATTTTTCTATCAAGAAAGACCTGAAAAGGGCTGGCATTGAGGCCAATGAAGCCTCAGTGTACTCAGGATTGTGCACACAGCTCTTTAAAGAGGAATGTGGGCTGTACCAGGACAAGGTGTACTGCTTCGTGCATCTGAGCATTCAGGAGTTTCTGGCTGCCTGTATATGTGTTGTCTCATTCATCAACACAATGAGAATCTAATGGCCAAACCGCCAATCAATGTCCAGAAATGTTTTTGCGCTGTTCAGAGACAAGCTGAAAGTTACTTCCTACAAGAGTGCTGTGGATAAAGCATTACAAAGTGAGACGGGAAACCTGGACCTTTTCCTCCGCTCCTTCTGGGCCTCTCAATGGAGTCCAATCAGAAGCACTTACGAGGTCTACTGACAACGACAAGAAGCAGCTCACAGAGCCATGAAGAAACAGTCAAGTACATCAAGGAGAAGATCAGGGAGAATCCCTCTCCAGAGAGGTGCATCAATCTGTTCCACTGCTCTGAATTAACTGAATGACCATTCTCTAGTGGAGGAGATCCAAAGATACCTGAGATCAGGAAGTCTTTCAGAAGCTAAACTGTCACCTGCCACACGTGGTCAGCTCTGGTCTTTGTGTTGTTGACTTCAGAAAAGAGCTGGATGTGTTTGACCTGAAGAATAACCTCAGATCAGAGGGAAGGTCTTCTGAGGCTGCTGCCAGTGGTCAAAGCTCCAGAGCTGCTCTGTGAGTACATAAATGACATTTCAGTACTAATCAATCAGGAGAAATATTAGTTTGAAAAAATATTTTAATTATGTGTATAATATTATATTAAAAAACATATTGAATCAATGCATTGATTTCACATTTAGTATAACAATATGACCATATAATTCTAGGAGACGGAAGATAAATCTATATGTTTGTTTGAGAGAATAAACCAAATGCGTCTGCCATTGTCCTTCTACGCTACTGGTATTAAATTAACAGTGTGTTTGTGAAATTATGATGATCTCTCTGTCAGGCTGTCAGGCTGTGGAGTCAAAGAGAAAGGCTGTGCTTCTCTGGCTTCAGCTCTGATGTCAAATCCCTCACACCTGAGAAAGCTGGATCTGAGTAACAATGACCTGAAGGATTCAGGAGTGAAGCTGCTCTCTGCTGGACTGGGAATCCTCACTGTAAACTTGGAGACTCTGAGGTGAGTATTCTTGTATTTGGTCAGCAAGTGATAACAATTTGATTGTTCGTGTCAATCAATTCCCATTACATATCACCAGTTGTACAATTTACCGTTAATTCTTATCATTTCTAATCTACAATGTTGTTACTGTGGTTATGGTCATTTATTTTACTATATTCAATATTATTATTCAGTCTTCCCCTTCTCATTGTCGGAGTGGACACATTGTTTGCATAGTGCACAACCTATGCTATACTGTGAGAAAAAGTTCTGGTTTATTTCATTCCATTTATGAGTTTTGTCAATTTAGTAATTGTCTTTTGTTTGGAGCACTCCTGTCAATGTAGGCTATAGGTAGGCGTCTCAATCATTGATTGAAAGAACAGGACCTTCGGTCGACAAATATAATTTTTTGTCGGAAACAGCCTTAGTGTGGACTGTGTACTCAATACAATCTAAATCTGATACCTCAGTTTTGACTGATACTGCGTTTTTAAACTGGTCTGGTCAGTCTACTCAAATAGTTGTACTTCATATTTCTCTGTCTACAAGCAATACTTTGATCATTTGTAATGTCTAGTAATGATACATCCATTTAAATCAAATCAAATGTTATGTGTCATATACACGTGTTTAGCAGATGTTATTGCGGGTTTAGCGAATTGCTTTGCTTCTAGCTCCGGCAGTGCAGTAATTTCTAACAAGTGATATCAAACAGTTTCACAACATATACCTAAAATACAGGTAGTTCTAAATATGGAATGGATTACGAATATATACAATGTCAGAGCAGCATTGGACTGAGATACAGTGGCATAGTATAGAATACAGTATATGCATATGAGATGGGTGATGCAATATTTACAAACAATTAAAGTGACTAAGATACTGTAGAATAGTATAGAGTACAGTTTACACATATGAGATGAGTAATGCATGATACGGAGACATTATTAAAGTGGCTAGTGTTTCATTTCCTTAAAGTGGTCAGTGATTCCTAATCTATGTCTATAGGCTGCCACTCCCTGATGTGCTAGTGATGGCTGTTAGCAGTCTGATGGCCTTGAGATAGAGGCTGTTTTTCAGTCTCTCGGTCCCAGCTTTGATGCACCTGTACTGACCTCTCCTTCTGGATGATAGCAGGATGAACAGCAGTGCTTGGGTGGTTGATGTCCTTGATGATCTTTTTGGCCTTCCTATGGCATTGGGTGCTGTAGGTGTCCAGGAGGGTGGGAAGATCGCCCCGTAATGCGTTGGGCAGACCTCACCACCCTCTGGAGAGCTTTGCGGTTGTGGGCGGTGCAGTTGCCGTACCAGGCGGTGATACAGCCCGACAGGATGCTCTCAATTGTGCATCTGTAAAAGTTTGTGAGGGTTTTAGGTGTTAAGCCAAATTTCTTTAGCCTCCTGAGGTTGAAGAGGCGCTGTTGCTCCTTCTTCATCACACTGTCTTGTGGTGTGGACATTTCAGTTTGTCAGTTATGTGTACACAAGGAACTTGAAGCTTTCCACCTTCTCCACTGCGTTCCCATCGAGGTGCTCCCTCTGCTCAAGACCCAGGGCCTCGAGCTTGATGATGAGCTTGGAGGGTACTATGGTGTTGAATGCTGAGCTATAGTCAATGAACAGCATTCTTACATAGGTATGCCTCTGTCCAGATGGGACAGGGCAGGTGTGCAGTGTGGTGGAGATTGCATCATCTGTGGAAATATTGCGGCGGTAAGCAAATTGAAGAGGGTCCAGGGTGGCAGGTAAGGTGGAGGTGATATGATCCTTTTAGTCTCTCAAAGCACTTCATGATGACAGAGGTGAGTGCTTTGGAGCGATAGTCATTTAGTTCAATTACTTTAGCTTTTTTAGGTACAGGGACAATGGTGGCCATCTTGAAGTGGGGACAACAAACTGGGATAGGAATTGATTGAATATATCTGTAAACCAGCCAGCTGTCTGTGCATGCTCTGAGGACGTGGCTAGAAATGCCATCTAGGCCGGCATCCTTGCGAGGGTTAACACTCTTGAAACCTGTTGAGTGTAGGGGGCAGTATTTTGATGTTTGATGAAAACGTACCCAAATTTCTCAGGCCCAGAACTGGAATATGCATATAATTGTCAGATTAGGATAGAAAACACTCTACAGTATAACAGAACTGATATTGCAGGCGAAACCTGAGAAATCCAACCAGGAAGTGCCTAAAGAGAACGAATCCCTGTCCATTGCATGCCTTCCCTCCATTTAAAGGGATATCAACCAGATTCCTTTCCCTATGCTGTCCACATGGTGTGAACAGTCTTTAGACATAGTTTCAGGCGTTTATTCTGAATAATGAGCGAGAACGATCAAATCGTATCAGTGGATGGCTGGGTGCCAGCAGAGTTTTGTATGCGCAACAGCTTGGAGCAAACATTTTCTCTCTCTCTCTCTCCTATTGAAAAAGCTACGGTCCGGTTGAAATATATCGATTATTTATGTAAAAACAACCTGAGGTTTGATTATAAAAAATGTTTGACATGTTTCTTACGAACTTTACGGATACTATTGAATTTTCGTCTGCCCCGTCGTGACCGCTCGAGCCTGTGGATTACTGAACATAACGCGCCAACCAAATGGAGTATTTTGTATATAAAAAAATAATCTTTATGGAACCAAAGGAACATTTATTGTGTAACTGGGAGTCTTTGTGAGTGCAAACTTCGGAAGATCATCAAAGGTAAGCGATTCATTTTATTGCTTTCTGACTGTCGTGACCAATCTACTTTGCTGCTAGCTGTTTGTAATGTTTGTCTGTTGAGAGAGATGTCCTTACATAAACGCTTGGTTTGCTTTTTGTTAAAGCTTTTTTGAAATCTGACACGCTAGGTGGATTAACAACAAGCTAAGCTGTGTTTTGCTATATTGCACTTGTGATTTCATGAAAATTAAATATTTTTTGTAATTTAATTTGAATTTGGCGCTTTGCAATTCAGCGGATGTTGACGAAAATGATCCGCTAACGGGATGGGTGCGCCAAGAAGTTAAATGTCTTACTTCTCCATGTCGGCCATGGAGAAGGAGAGCCACAGTCTTTGGTAGCGGGCCGCGTCGGTAGCACTGTATTGTCCTCAAAGCTCTTCAACCGATCGCTGCCCGCCCGCCCGACTAGCATCACTACTCTGGACGGGTCTGACTTAGAATATGTGGACAACTTAAATACCTACAGTTGAAGTCGAAGTTTACATACACTTAGGTTGGAGTCATTAAAAGTCGTTTTTCAACCACTCCACAAATTTCTTGTTAACAAACTATAGTTTTGGCAAGTCGGTTAGGACATCTATTTTGTGCATGACACAAGTAATTTTCCAACAATTGTTTACAGACAGATTATTTCACTTATAATTCACTGTGTCACAATTCCAGTGGGTCAGAAGTTTACATACACTAAGTTGACTGTTCCTTTAAACAGCTTGGAAAATTCCAGAAAATGATGTCATGGCTTTAGAAGCTTCTGATAGGCTAATTGACATAATTTGAGTCAATTGGAGGTGTACCTGTGGATGTATTTCAAGGGATACCTTCAAACTCAGTGCCTCTTTGCTTGACATCATGGAAATCAACAGAAAGACCTCAGAAAAAAATTGTAAACCTCCACAAGTCTGGTTAATCCTTGGGGAAGGTACCACGTTCACTTGTACAAACAATAGTACGCAAGTAATAACACCATGGACTACGCAACCGTCATACAGCTCAGGAAGGAGACACGTTCTGTCTCCTAGAGATGAGCGTACTTTGGTGCGAAAAGTGCAACTCAATCCCAGAACAACAGCAAAGGACCTTGTGAAGATGTATCTAAATCCACAGTAAAACGAGTCCTATATCGACATAACCTGAAAGGCCGCTCAGCAAGGAAGAAAAGCCACTGCTCCAAAACCACCATTAAAAAAGCCAGACTACGGGTTGCAACTGCACATGTTGACGAATATCATACTTTTTGGAGAAATGTCCTCTGGTCTGATGAAACAAAAATAGAACTGTTTGGCCATAATGACCATCATTATGTTTTGAGGAAAAAGGGGGAGGCTTGCAAGCCGAAGAACACCATCCCAACCGTGAAGTACGGGGTGGCAACATCATGTTGTGGGGGTTCTTTGCTGCAGGAGGAACTGGTGCACTTACCAAAATAGATGGCATCATGAGGGAGGAAAATTATGTGGATATATTGAAGCAACATCTCAAGACATCAGTCAGGAAGTTAATGCTTGTTCGCAAATGGGTCTTCCAAATGGACAATGACCCCCAAGCATACTTCCAAAGTTGTGGCAAAATGGCTTATGGACAACAAAGTCAAAGTATTGGAGTGGCCATCACAAAGCCCTGACCTCAATCCTATAGAAAATGTGTGGGCAGAACTGAAAAAGCGTGTGCGACCAAGGAGGACTACCTGACAGAGCTGCCTCAGTTACACCAGCTCTGTCAGGAAGAATGGGCCAAAATTCACCCAACTTATTGTGGGATGCTTGTGGAAGGCTATCCGAAGGCTACCTGACATTTCACATTCTTAAAATAAAGTGGTGATCCTAACTGACCCAAGACAGGGAATTTTTATTTTTATTAAATGTCAGGAATTGTGAAAAATTTAGTTTAAATGTATTTGGCTAAGATGTATGTAAACTTCCGACTTCATCTGTAGGTATCTGGCTAGACTGTAAACTCTCCTTCCAGACGCACATTAAGCATCTCCAATCCAAAGTTAAATCTGGAATCGGCTTTCTATTTTGCAACAAAGCCTCCTTCACTCATGCTGCCAAACTTACCCTCCTAAAACTGACTATCCTACCAATCCTTGACTTCGGCGATGTAATTTACAAATTAGCCTCCAACACTCTACTCAGAAAATTGGATGCAGTCTATCACAGTGGCATCCGTTTTGTCACCAAAGCCCCATATACTACCCACCACTGCAACCTGTATGCTCTCTTTGGCTGGTCCTAGCTACATATTCGTCGCCAAACCCACTGGCTCCAGGTCATCTATAAGTCTTTGCTAGGTATAGCTCCGCCTTATCTCAGCTCACTGGTCACCATAGCAATACCCACCCGTAGCACGCGCTCCATCAGGTATATTTCACTGATCATCCCCAAAGCCAACGCCGCCTTTCCTTCCAGTTCTCTGCTGCCAATGACTGGAACGAATTGCAAAAATCACTGAAGTTGGAGACATATCTCCCTCACTAACTTTAAACTTCAGCTGCCAGAGCAGCTTACCGATCGCTGCAGCAGTACACAGCCCATCTGTAAATAGCCCATCCATCCAATCAACTACCTACCTCATCCCCATACTTGTTTTGTTTTTTTCTGCTCTTTTGCACACCAGTATTTCTACTTGCAGAATCCTCATCTGCACATATATCACTCCAGTGTAAATTGCTAAATTGTAATTACTTCACCACTATTGGCCTATTTTGTGCCTTACCTCCTTACTTCATTTGCACACGCTGTATACAGATTTTTCTATTGTGTTATTGACTGTACGTTTGTTTATCCCATGTGTAACTCTGTGTCGTTGGTTTTGTCACACTGCTTTGCTTTATCTTGGCCAGGTCGCAGTTGTAAATGAGAACTTGTTCTCAACTGGCCTACCTGGCTAAATACAGGTGAAATAAAAATTCATTTATAGAAAGCGAGCAAGCGAAGAAGGTGTTCAGCCTGTCCGGAAGCAAGACGTCGGTGTCCGTGACGTGGCTGGTTTTCCTGTTGTAATCCGTGATTGTCTGTAGACCCTGCCACTGTAGACTCTGAGTTGTTGAACTGAGACTCAACTTTGTTCCTATACCGATGTTTATCCTGCTTGATTGCTTTGCGGAGGGAACAACTACATTGTTTGTGTTCTTMCATATTCCCAGTCTTCTTGCCCTGGTCAGTTTTGCGCGAATGCTCCCGTCTATCCACGGATTCTAGTTGGGGTAGGTTTTAATAGTCACAGTGGGTACAACATCTCCTATGCACTTCCTGTTAAACTCATTCACCGTATCGCTATATGTGTCGATATTCTGAAACTACTCTGAACATATCCCAGTCCGCGTGATCAAAACAATCTTGAAGCGTGGATTCCAATTTGTCAGACCAGTGTTGAATAGTCCTTAACACAGGTGCTTTCTGTTTAAGTTTCTGCCTATAGGAGGGGAGTAGCAAGATGGAATCGTGGTCCGATTTGCCGAATGGAGGGCGGGGGAGGGCCTTATATGCATTCTGGAAGGTAGTATAGAAATTGTCGAGGGTTTTAGCAGAGCGAGTACAGCAATAAGTATGTTGATAGAATTTCACAAGCCTTTTCCTCAAATTTGCTCTGTTAAAATACCCAGCAACAATAAATGCAGCCTCAGGATATGTGGTTTCCAGTTTGCATAAAATCCAGTGAAGCTCTTTGAGAGCCGTCGTGGTATCCGCTTGGTGGGGATATAGACCGCTGTGGCTATTATTGACAAAAATTATCTCGGGAGATAGTACGGTCAGCATTTAATTGTGAGATATTCCAGGTCGGGTGAACAGAAGGACTTGAGTTCCTGTATGTTATCACAGTTACACCATGTCGTTAATCATAAAACATATACCTCCACCCTTCTGCTTCCCAGAGAGATGTTTGTTCCTGTCGGCGCGATGTACTGAGAACCCAACTGGCTTTACAGAGTCAGACAGTATATCTCAAGAGAGCCATGTTTCCGTGAAGCAGAGTATGTTACAATCCCTGGTGTCCCTCTGAAAAGCAACTCTCACCTTGAGCTCATCAATTTATTATCCAGAGATTGAACATTATCTAGTAAAATACTCTGGAGCGGTGGGTGGTGTGCACGTTTCCTGAGTCGGACCAGAAGACCGCCTCGAGTACCTCGCCGGCGTTGTTTTGGGTCAGCCTCTGGAATAAACTTGATACTTCTGCTCCGGCAGTGCAGTAATTTCTAACAAGTGATATCAAACAGTTTCACAACATATACTAAAATACAGGTAGTTCTAAATATGGAATGGATTACGAATATATACATATGTCAGAGCAGCATTGGACTGAGATACAGTGGCATAGTATAGAATACAGTATATGCATATGAGATGGGTGATGCAATATTTACAAACAATTAAAGTGACTAAGATACTGTAGAATAGTATAGAGTACAGTTTACACATATGAGATGAGTAATGCATGATACGGAGACATTATTAAAGTGGCTAGTGTTTCATTTCCTTAAAGTGGTCAGTGATTCCTAATCTATGTCTATAGGCTGCCACTCCCTGATGTGCTAGTGATGGCTGTTTAGCAGTCTGATGGCCTTGAGATAGAGGCTGTTTTTCAGTCTCTCGGTCCAGCTTTGATGCACCTGTACTGACCTCTCCTTCTGGATGATAGCAGGATGAACAGGCAGTGGCTTGGGTGGTTGATGTCCTTGATGATCTTTTTTGGCCTTCCTATGGCATTGGGTGCTGTAGGTGTCCAGGAGGGTGGGAAGATCGCCCCGGTAATGCGTTGGGCAGACCTCACCACCCTCTGGAGAGCTTTGCGGTTGTGGGGGTGCAGTTGCCGTACCAGGCGGTGATACAGCCCGACAGGATGCTCTCAATTGTGCATCTGTAAAAGTTTGTGAGGGTTTTAGGTGTTAAGCCAAATTTCTTTAGCCTCCTGAGGTTGAAGAGGCGCTGTTGCTCCTTCTTCATCACACTGTCTGTGTGGTGGACCATTTCAGTTTGTCAGTTATGTGTACACCAAGGAACTTGAAGCTTTCCACCTTCTCCACTGCGTTCCCATCGAGGTGCTCCCTCTGCTCAAGACCCAGGGCCTCGAGCTTGATGATGAGCTTGGAGGGTACTATGGTGTTGAATGCTGAGCTATAGTCAATGACAGCATTCTTACATAGGTATGCCTCTTGTCCAGATGGGACAGGGCAGTGTGCAGTGTGGTGGAGATTGCATCATCTGTGGAATATTGCGGCGGTAAGCAAATTGAAGAGGGTCCAGGGTGGCAGGTAAGGTGGAGGTGATATGATCCTTTAGTCTCTCAAAGCACTTCATGATGACAGAGGTGAGTGCTTTGGAGCGATAGTCATTTAGTTCAATTACTTTAGCTTTTTTAGGTACAGGGACAATGGTGGCCATCTTGAAGTGGGGACAACAAACTGGGATAGGAATTGATTGAATATATCTGTAAACCAGCCAGCTGGTCTGTGCATGCTCTGAGGACGTGGCTAGAAATGCCATCTAGGCCGGCATCCTTGCGAGGGTTAACACTCTTGAAACCTGTTGAGTGTAGGGGCAGTATTTTGATGTTTGGATGAAAAACGTACCCAATGAATGCTATTCTCAGGCCGCGAAGCGAATATGCATATAATTGTCAGATTAGGATAGAAAACACTCTACAGTATAACAGACTGATATTGCAGGCGAAAACCTGAGAAATCCACCAGGAAGTGCCTAAGAGAAACGAATCCCTGTTCCATTGCATGCCTTCCCTCCATTTAAAGGGATATCAACCAGATTCCTTTCCCTATGGCTTCCACATGGTGTGAACAGTCTTTAGACATAGTTTCAGGCGTTTATTCTGAATAATGAGCGAGAACGATCAAATCGTATCAGTGGATGGCTGGGTGCCAGCAGAGTTTTGTATGCGCAACAGCTTGGAGCAAACATTTTCTCTCTCTCTCTCTCCTATTGAAAAAGCTACGGTCCGGTTGAAATATTTAGATTATTTATTGTAAAAAACACACTGAGGTTTGATTATAAAAAATGTTTGACATGTTTCTACGAACTTTACGGATACTATTTGGAATTTTCGTCTGCCCCGTCGTGACCGCTCGAGCCTGTGGATTACTGAACATACGCGCCAACCAAATGGAGGTATTTTGTATATAAAAAATATCTTTATGGAACCAAAGGAACATTTATTGTGTAACTGGGAGTTTGTGAGTGCAAACTTCGGAAGTCATCAAAGGTAAGCGATTCATTTTATGCTTTTTCTGACTGTCGTGACCAATCTACTTTGCTGCTAGCTGTTTGTAATGTTTTGTCTGTTGAGAGAGATGTCCTTACATAAACGCTTGGTTTGCTTTTGCTGTAAAGCTTTTTTGAAATCTGACACGCTAGGTGGATTAACAACAAGCTAAGCTGTGTTTTGCTATATTGCACTTGTGATTTCATGAAAATTAAATATTTTTTGTAATTTAATTTGAATTTGGCGCTTTGCAATTCAGCGGATGTTGACGAAAATGATCCCGCTAACGGGATGGTGCGCCAAGAAGTTAAATGTCTTACTTCTCCATGTCGGCCATGGAAAGGAGAGCCACAGTCTTTGTAGCGGGCCGCGTCGGTAGCACTGTATTGTCCTCAAAGCTCTTCAACCGATCGCTGCCCGCCCGCCCGACTAGCATCACTACTCTGGACGGGTCTGACTTAGAATATGTGGACAACTATAAATACCTACAGTTGAAGTCGGAAGTTTACATACACTTAGGTTGGAGTCATTAAAAGTCGTTTTTCAACCACTCCACAAATTTCTTGTTAACAAACTATAGTTTTGGCAAGTCGGTTAGGACATCTATTTTGTGCATGACACAAGTAATTTTTCCAACAATTGTTTACAGACAGATTATTTCACTTATAATTCACTGTGACAATTCCAGTGGGTCAGAAGTTTACATACACTAAGTTGACTGGTTGGCGGTGGAAAAACACACTTTGATTGAACTTCTCAATCACTTCTCAATGGAAACCAAAGAATCAAGAATCTCCAACTACAACAAGTACAAAGTTCTGTTCATCTTCGATGGTCTGGATGAGTGCCGACTGCCCCTAGACTTCAAAAAGAACAAGATCTGTTGTGACGTCACAAAGTCAACCTCAGTGGATGTTCTGCTGACAAATCTCATCAAGGGAAATCTGCTTCCCTCTGCTCTCCTCTGGATAACTACCCGACCTGCAGCAGCCAATAAGATCCCTTCAGGGTGTGTTGACCAGGTGACAGAGGTACGAGGGTTCAATGACCCACAGAAGGAAGAATACTTCAGAAAAAGATTCAGTGATGATGAGGACCTGGCCAGCAGAATCATCTCACACATAAAGGCATCAAGGAGCCTCCACATCATGTGCCACATTCCAGTCTTCTGTTGGATTTCTGCAACAGTCCTTGAACACATGCTGAAACATAAGAGAGAAGAGATGCCCAAGACTCTGACTGAGATGTACACACACCTTCTGGAGTTTCATACCAAACAGAAGAATGAAAAGTATCTTGGGAAAGAAGAGACAGGTCCACACTGGAATAAAGAGAGCATTCTGTCACTGGGAAAACTGGCTTTTCAACAGCTTGTCAAGGGCAATCAGATTTTCTATCAAGAAGACCTGAAAAGGGCTGGCATTGAGGCCAATGAAGCCTCAGTGTACTCAGGATTGTGCACACAGCTCTTTAAAGAGGAATGTGGGCTGTACCAGGACAAGGTGTACTGCTTCGTGCATCTGAGCATTCAGGAGTTTCTGGCTGCTGTATATGTGTTGTTCTCATTCATCAACAACAATGAGAATCTAATGGCCAAACCGCAATCAATGTCCAGAAATGTTTTTGCGCTGTTCAGAGACAAGCCTGAAGTTACTTCCTACAAGAGTGCTGTGGATAAAGCATTACAAAGTGAGACGGGAAACCTGGACCTTTTCCTCCGCTTCCTTCTGGGCCTCTCAATGGAGTCCAATCAGAAGCACTTACGAGGTCTACTGACAACGACAAGAAGCAGCTCACAGAGCCATGAAGAAACAGTCAAGTACATCAAGGAGAAGATCAGGGAGAATCCCTCTCCAGAGAGGTGCATCAATCTGTTCCACTGTCTGAATGAACTGAATGACCATTCTCTAGTGGAGGAGATCCAAAGATACCTGAGATCAGGAAGTCTTTCAGAAGCTAAACTGTCACCTGCACAGTGGTCAGCTCTGGTCTTTGTGTTGTTGACTTCAGAAAAAGAGCTGGATGTGTTTGACCTGAAGAAATACCTCAGATCAGAGGAAGGTCTTCTGAGGCTGCTGCCAGTGGTCAAAGCCTCCAGAGCTGCTCTGTGAGTACATAAAATGACATTTCAGTACTAATCATCAGGAAGAAATATTCAGTTTAGAGAAAAATATGTGTTATAATATGTGTATAATATTATATTAAAAAACATATTGAATCAATGCATTGATGTTCACATTAGTATAACAATATGACCATATAATTCTAGGAGACGGAAGATAAATCTATATGTTGTTTGAGAGAATAAACCAAATGCGTCTGCCATTGTCCTTCTACGCTACTGGTATTAAATTAACAGTGTGTTTGTGAAATTATGATGATCTCTCTGTCAGGCTGTCAGGCTGTGGAGTCAAAGAGAAAGGCTGTGCTTCTCTGGCTTCAGCTCTGATGTCAAATCCCTCACACCTGAGAAAGCTGGATCTGAGTAACAATGACCTGAAGGATTCAGGAGTGAAGCTGCTCTCTGCTGGACTGGGGAATCCTCACTGTAAACTGGAGACTCTGAGGTGAGTATTCTTGTATTTGGTCAGCAAGTGATAACAATTTGATTGTTCGTGTCAATCAATTCCCCATTACATATCACCAGTTGTACATTTACCCGTTAATTCTTATCATTTCTAATCTACAATGTTTGTTACTGTGGTTATGGTCATTTATTTTACTATATTCAATATTATTATTTCAGTCTTCCCCTTCTCATTGTCGGAGTGGACACATTGTTTGCATAGTGCACAACCTATGCTATACTTGTGAGAAAAAGTTCTGGTTTATTTCATTCCATTTATGAGTTTTGTCAATTTAGTAATTGTCTTTTGTTTGGAGCACTCCTGTCAATGTAGGCCTATAGGTAGGCCGTCTCAATCATTGATTGAAAGAACAGGTGACCTTCGGTCGACAAATATAATTTTTTTGTCGGAAACAGCCTTAGTGTGGACTGTGTACTCAATACAATCTAAATCTGATACCTCAGTTTTTTGACTGATACTGCTTTTTAAACTGGTCTGGTCAGTCTACTCAAATAGTTGTACTTCATATTTCTCTGTCTACAAGCAATACTTTGATCATTTGTAATGTCTAGTAATGATACATCCATTTAAATCAAATCAAATGTTATTGGTCATATACACGTGTTTAGCAGATGTTATTGCGGGTTTAGCGAATTGCTTGTGCTTCTAGCTCCGGCAGTGCAGTAATTTCTAACAAGTGATATCAAACAGTTTCACAACATATACCTAAAATACAGGTAGTTCTAAATATGGAATGGATTACGAATATATACATATGTCAGAGCAGCATTGGACTGAGATACAGTGGCATAGTATAGAATACAGTATATGCATATGAGATGGGTGATGCAATATTTACAAACAATTAAAGTGACTAAGATACTGTAGAATAGTATAGAGTACAGTTTACACATATGAGATGAGTAATGCATGATACGGAGACATTATTAAAGTGGCTAGTGTTTCATTTCCTTAAAGTGGTCAGTGATTCCTAATCTATGTCTATAGGCTGCCACTCCCTGATGTGCTAGTGATGGCTGTTTAGCAGTCTGATGGCCTTGAGATAGAGGCTGTTTTTCAGTCTCTCGGTCCCAGCTTTGATGCACCTGTACTGACCTCTCCTTCTGGATGATAGCAGGATGAACAGGCAGTGGCTTGGGTGGTTGATGTCCTTGATGATCTTTTTGGCCTTCCTATGGCATTGGGTGCTGTAGGTGTCCAGGAGGGTGGGAAGATCGCCCCCGGTAATGCGTTGGGCAGACCTCACCACCCTCTGGAGAGCTTTGCGGTTGTGGGCGGTGCAGTTGCCGTACCAGGCGGTGATACAGCCCGACAGGATGCTCTCAATTGTGCATCTGTAAAAGTTTGTGAGGGTTTTAGGTGTTAAGCCAAATTTCTTTAGCCTCCTGAGGTTGAAGAGGCGCTGTTGCTCCTTCTTCATCACACTGTCTGTGTGGGTGGACCATTTCAGTTTGTCAGTTATGTGTACACCAAGGAACTTGAAGCTTTCCACCTTCTCCACTGCGTTCCCATCGAGGTGCTCCCTCTGCTCAAGACCCAGGGCCTCGAGCTTGATGATGAGCTTGGAGGGTACTATGGTGTTGAATGCTGAGCTATAGTCAATGAACAGCATTCTTACATAGGTATGCCTCTTGTCCAGATGGGACAGGGCAGTGTGCAGTGTGGTGGAGATTGCATCATCTGTGGAAATATTGCGGCGGTAAGCAAATTGAAGAGGGTCCAGGGTGGCAGGTAAGGTGGAGGTGATATGATCCTTTAGTCTCTCAAAGCACTTCATGATGACAGAGGTGAGTGCTTTGGAGCGATAGTCATTTAGTTCAATTACTTTAGCTTTTTTAGGTACAGGGACAATGGTGGCCATCTTGAAGTGGGGACAACAAACTGGGATAGGAATTGATTGAATATATCTGTAAACCAGCCAGCTGGTCTGTGCATGCTCTGAGGACGTGGCTAGAAATGCCATCTAGGCCGGCATCCTTGCGAGGGTTAACACTCTTGAAACCTGTTGAGTGTAGGGGGCAGTATTTTGATGTTTGGATGAAAAACGTACCCAAATTTCTCAGGCCCAGAAGCTGGAATATGCATATAATTGTCAGATTAGGATAGAAAACACTCTACAGTATAACAGAACTGATATTGCAGGCGAAAACCTGAGAAATCCAACCAGGAAGTGCCTAAGAGAAACGAATCCCTGTTCCATTGCATGCCTTCCCTCCATTTAAAGGGATATCAACCAGATTCCTTTCCCTATGGCTTCCACATGGTGTGAACAGTCTTTAGACATAGTTTCAGGCGTTTATTCTGAATAATGAGCGAGAACGATCAAATCGTATCAGTGGATGGCTGGGTGCCAGCAGAGTTTTGTATGCGCAACAGCTTGGAGCAAACATTTTCTCTCTCTCTCTCTCCTATTGAAAAAGCTACGGTCCGGTTGAAATATTATCGATTATTTATTGTAAAAACAACCTGAGGTTTGATTATAAAAAATGTTTGACATGTTTCTACGAACTTTACGGATACTATTTGGAATTTTCGTCTGCCCCGTCGTGACCGCTCGAGCCTGTGGATTACTGAACATAACGCGCCAACCAAATGGAGGTATTTTGTATATAAAAAATAATCTTTATGGAACCAAAGGAACATTTATTGTGTAACTGGGAGTCTTGTGAGTGCAAACTTCGGAAGATCATCAAAGGTAAGCGATTCATTTTATTGCTTTTCTGACTGTCGTGACCAATCTACTTTGCTGCTAGCTGTTTGTAATGTTTTGTCTGTTGAGAGAGATGTCCTTACATAAACGCTTGGTTTGCTTTTGCTGTAAAGCTTTTTTGAAATCTGACACGCTAGGTGGATTAACAACAAGCTAAGCTGTGTTTTGCTATATTGCACTTGTGATTTCATGAAAATTAAATATTTTTTGTAATTTAATTTGAATTTGGCGCTTTGCAATTCAGCGGATGTTGACGAAAATGATCCCGCTAACGGGATGGGTGCGCCAAGAAGTTAAATGTCTTACTTCTCCATGTCGGCCATGGAGAAGGAGAGCCCACAGTCTTTGGTAGCGGGCCGCGTCGGTAGCACTGTATTGTCCTCAAAGCTCTTCAACCGATCGCTGCCCGCCCGCCCGACTAGCATCACTACTCTGGACGGGTCTGACTTAGAATATGTGGACAACTATAAATACCTACAGTTGAAGTCGGAAGTTTACATACACTTAGGTTGGAGTCATTAAAAGTCGTTTTTCAACCACTCCACAAATTTCTTGTTAACAAACTATAGTTTTGGCAAGTCGGTTAGGACATCTATTTTGTGCATGACACAAGTAATTTTTCCAACAATTGTTTACAGACAGATTATTTCACTTATAATTCACTGTGTCACAATTCCAGTGGGTCAGAAGTTTACATACACTAAGTTGACTGTTGGCGGTGGGTGGGTGGTGTGCACGTTTCCTGAGTCGGACCAGAAGACCGCCTCGAGTACCTCGCCGGCGTTGTTTTGGGTCAGCCTCTGGAATAAACTTGATTGCTCTCAGGAAAGTAAACAAAGGATCCGCTCCAGGGAGGTCGTAATGCTGGAAGTTCTCGTGAGTTACCGCCGCTCTAATATCCAATAGTTCTTCCCGGCAGTAAATAATGACACAAAACAATTCCTGAGCTAATAACGTAAACAATAGTACATAAACAAAATACAGCAGAGTTGCTTGAGAGCTAGCCGCGATACTGCCATCTCCTTCGGCGCCATCTTTATGAATAGATATGGCAGGTTTCAGGACACTGATAAACTGTATCTGAACATGTTGAAAAATATACTGCCTCTCTATTTTCACAGTTAAAGAATAGCAGTATGGTTTTAACATTGATTTTAATCTTTGCAGACTGTCAGGCTGTGGAGTCACAGAGAAAGGCTGTGCTTCTCTGGTCTCAGCTCTGAGGTCAAACTCGTCACAACTGAGAGAGCTGGATCTAAGTAACAATGACCTGAAGGATTCAGGAGTGAAGCTTCTCTCAGCTGGACTGGGGAATCCCCACTGTAAACTGGAGATTCTGAGGTCAGTATTCCTGTATTTGGTCAACAAATGGTAACTGTTCACCAGATCCACATGTGTTTACCAGGCACACATAGTCCACACCATATGTGCTTGGACAGTGAAGTATATACACACACACACACGATAACATACACACTATACGGTAGATATGTGGTAGTGGTGGAGTAGGGGCCTGAGAGCACACAGTGTGATGTGAAATCTGTGAATATATTGTAATGTTTTTAAAATTGTATAAACTGCCTTAATTTTGCTGGACCCCAGGAAGAGGAGCTGCTGCTTTGGCAGCTAATGGGGATCCATAATAAATACAAATACAGTTTTACATTTGGCCCTATGTTCCAGCATTTTGAATTTCAGATTGAATGCTTCATATTAGGCCACAGTACAGAATACCAACTTTTATTTAAAGGTATTCATACATATCTGTTTAACCATTTAGAAGTGAAAGCACTTTATGTATGTAGTTCTCCCATTTGAAAAAGTTGTAATTATTTGGACAAATTCACTTATAGTGTATTAAAGTAGCCAAAAGTGTAGTATTTGGTCCCATATTCCTTGCCCACGGTGATTACATCAAGCGTGTTACTCTACACACTTGTTGAATGCATTCAATGTTTGTTTTGGTTGTGTTTTCCAATAGAAAATCAATGGTGAATAACGTCATTTTTGGAGTCACTTCACTTGTATTGTAATTAAGAATAGAAGATGTTTCTGAACACGTCTACATTCATGTGGATACTACCATGATTATGAATAATCATGCATAATCATGAATGAATCGTGAATGATGTATAATGAGAAAGTTACAGAGGCGCAAAGGTCATACCCCCTCTGTTATTGGTAATGGTGAGAGGTTAGCATGTTTTGTTGTAGTCTCAGTAACTTCCTCACTCATCATTTTTCATGATTCATTCATGATTTTTCTTAATCATGGCATCATTACAATTAATTTAGTAGTGTTTATGAACAGGTTATCTACTCACTTAGAAAGAAAATTACTCCTGTCATCATCCACCATTCAGTTACTATTGGGCAAAACATAACCCAAAACACAACCAAAACAAACTGCAAATGCAACCAACGAGTTTGGGACCAAATACTAAACTTTTGACTACTTTGATACACTGTAAGTGAATTGGTCAGAATAGTTATGACTTCTTCAAATGGGGGAACTAGATGCATAGCGTGCTTTATTTTCTAAACGGTGAAACGGATATGTATGAAAATACCCTCAAATAAAAGGTGACATTATATACTGTCACCTCATATGAAACATTTGATCTGAAATTCAAAATGCTGGAGTATAGAGCCACATTTAAAATGTTAGCTTCACTGTCAAACTAGATATGGTGTGGACTGTATACTCAATACAATCTAAATCTGATACCTCACTGTCTGTCTTTTGACTGATACTGCTTTGTAAACTGGTCTGGTCTGTCTACTCAAATATTTGTAATATACATTTTGTCTCTACAAGCAATACTTTGATCATTTTGAATTTTTTATCGTATACAGTACATCCATTTATGAATACATATGTCAGGTTTCAGGACAATGATACATCTTTATATGTTGAAAAAATATACTGCCATTCTGTTTTCACCACCAAAGAAGAGCAGTGTGCTTTTAAAATGAGTTGACTCTTTGCAGGCTGTCAGGCTGTCTAGTCACAGAGGAAGGCTGTGCTTCCCTTGTCTCAGCTCTGAGGTCAAACCCCTCACACCTGAGAGAGCTGGACCTGAGCTACAATCACCCAGGAAACTCAGGAGTCAGACTGCTCTCTGCTGGACTGGAGGATCCACACTGCAGACTGGAGAAACTCAAGTATGGAGAGGGTTTATGTCAATGCTCATATCAGACATGTTTGAGTTATCAAGCTAGTTAAGACAAACATTCTTACTACCACTTGGACGAAGTTATATGCTATGTGTGAGTGTGTGTGTGGGTGTCTGTGTGTGTGCGTGCGTTCACATGTATCTCTCAATAAAATACGTATCACTCAATACAATGTTCTTCTGCTTACCGCTACAGTGTGGAACATGGTGGAGAGAACACAATGAAACTTGGACTTAGAAAATGTGAGTGTTGAATGCTGTGAAGAATATGACTAATAATAAGTCTTAATTCAAGTTAAGTCAAAGTCAAAGACCACCATCATTACTTACTTGGTCATATTAAATATAAGCTGTACTTCTACAGAAGCAGAAATCAGGGACACAAAAGTTTAGAAAGTGTTGCTTTGACAATGTGTGTGTGTCTGTGTATGTTCGTATTACTTTAGAAATGTGTGTGTTCATGCTGATGATTTCTAATAATGTGTCTGGTTTCATCCATCAGATGCCTGTGATCTCACACTGGACCCAAACACAGTAAACAGACACCTCTCTCTGTCTGAGGAAAACACAAAGGTGACATGGAGGAGAGAAGAGCAGCCGTATCCTGATCACCGAGAGAGATTTGACTGGAAACAGGTGCTGTGTAGAGAGGGTCTGACTGGGCGCTGTTACTGGGAGGCAGAGTGGAGTGGRAGAGGGGCTTACATAGGAGTGACATATAAAGGAATCAGCAGGAAAGGAAGTGGTAATGACAGTGGGATTGGATGGAATGACAAGTCCTGGAGTCTGTTCTACTCTGCCAACAGTTTTGTTGCCTGGCACAATGATAATCCCACTACCATAGATGTCCCGTCCTCCAGATCCCACAGAGTAGGAGTGTATCTGGACTGGCCAGCCGGCACTCTGTCCTTCTACAGAGTCTCCTCTGACACACTGACCCACCTGTACACATTCTACACCACATTCACTGAGCCCCTCTATCCAGGGTTTCATGTTTGGTTTGATGCCGCCTCAGTGTCCCTGTGTCAGGTGGTTCCTGTGTCAAACACAACATGATATTTCACTCTAATCCTGGTCATGTTCAGTAAGACACACTGGAGCAACAATGTAGAATAGCTCTCTAGTGTGTAAACATATGATAGTAAATAATCATGAATACCCACCATTGAAGTTGACAGACATTGTCAACTAGAGTCCTTCATTAATAGAATGAATCACCACACTGTTGTAATAACTGGTTTCATTTAGAAATTCATTTAGAAATACAGATGTGACTAATAAAGGTTAATCAACCAGATGAAAGAAGAGAGGTGTAAATGTTTTATTATTGATCACAATATGACAGTACAGTAAATGGACTACAGTAATAGGGGTTGTTTTCAGTACATAGAAAAGGGTCTTATTCAGTTGAAAAATAAGCTTTTATGATCACACACACACACACACAGACCTTAACTGTGTAAAATGTCATCTTCAGTGGGGTCGTAGCTGTATTGAAGCGGTGTGTTTTTAGTGAATCTCCTTTCTCTGTCATCTCTGGTTCAACACCCTCTGTGGGGTCAGAAACATTCAGGGGAAATGGAAAGAGATCATGTGACGTGACTTCCGGTTTTGGACGTTAACATCACAACATCTTAACTCCTCCTCCACATTTACTGGATTGGTTCAACAGTACAGAAGAGAACCTCCCTCAATACATATTAATATATACATGACCGTTCAAAAGTTTGGGGTCACTTACAAATGTCCTTGTTTTTGAAAGAAAAGCTAATTTTTGGTCCATTAAAATAACATAAAATTCATCAGAAATACAGTGTAGACATTGTTAATGTTGTAAATAACTATTGTAGCTGGAAACGGCTGATTTTTAATGGAATATCTACATAGGTGTACAGAAGCCCATTATCAGCAACCATCACTTCTGTGTTCCAATGGCACGTTGTGTTAGCTAATCCATTTGATCATTTTAAAAGGCTAATTGATCATTAGAAAACCCTTTTACAATTATGTTAGCACTGCTGAAAAATGTTTTGCTGATTAAAGAAGCAATAAAACTTGCCTTCTTTAGGCTAGTTGAATATCTGGAGTATCAGCATTTGTGGGTTTGATTACAGGCTCATAATGGCCAGAAACAAATAACTTTCTTCTGAAAGTCTTTTCTTGTTCTGAGAAATTAAGGCTATTCCATGCGAGAAATTGCCAAGAAACTGAAGATCTCGTACAACGCTGTGTACTACTCCCTTCCCAGAACAGTGCAAACTGGCTCTAACCAGAATAGAAAGAGGAGTGGGAGGCCCCGGTGCACAACTGAGCAAGAGGACAAGTACATTAGAGTGTCAAGTTTGAGAAACAGACGTTTCACAAGTCCTCAACTGGCAGCTTCATTAAATAGTACCCGCAAAACACCAGTCTCAATGTCAACAGTGAAGAGTCATTTACATTAACAATGTCTACACTGTATTTCTGATACATTTTATGTTATTTTAATGGACAAGAAATGTGCTTATCTTTCAAAAACAAGGACATTTCTAAGTGCCCAAACTTTTGAACGGCAGTGTTTATATACAGTGGGGCAAAAAAGTATTTAGTCAGCCACCAATTGTGCAAGTTCTCCCACTTAAAAAGATGAGAGAGGCCTGTATTTTTCATCATAGGTAGACTTCAACTATGACCGCACAAAATGAGGGGGAAAAATCCAGAAAATCACATTGTAGGATTTTTAATGAATTTATTTGAAATTATGGTGTAAAATAAGTATTTGGTCACCTACAAACAAGCAAGATTTCTGGCTCTCACAGACCTGTAACTTCTTCTTTAAGAGGCTCCTCTGTCCTCCACTCGTTACCTGTATTAATGGCACCTGTTTGAACTTGTTATCAGTATAAAAGACACCTGTCCACAACCTCAAACAGTCACACTCCAAACTCCACTATGGCCAAGACCAAAGAGCTGTCAAAGGACACCAGAAACAAAATTGTAGACCTGCACCAGGCTGGGAAGACTGAATTCTGCAATAGGTAAGCAGCTTGGTTTGAAGAATAAACTGTGGGCAATTATTAGGAAATGGAAGACATACAAGACCACTGATAATCTCCCTCGATCTGGGGCTCCACGCAAGATCTCACCCCGTGGGGTCAAAATGATCACAAGAACGGTGAGCAAAAATCCCAGAACCACACTGGGGGACCTAGTGAATGACCTGCAGAGA
Organism: Salvelinus sp. IW2-2015; assembly: GCF_002910315.2. NCBI lineage: Eukaryota > Metazoa > Chordata > Actinopteri > Salmoniformes > Salmonidae > Salvelinus > Salvelinus sp. IW2-2015. Next base: position 74,958 of record NW_019944991.1, read on the forward strand.
GCTGGGACCAAAGTAACAAAGCCTACCATCAGTAACACACTACGCCGCCAGGGACTCAAACCTGCAGTGCCAGACGTGTCCCCTGCTTAAGCCAGTACATGTCCAGGCCCGTCTGAAGTTTGCTAGAGAGCATTTGGATGATCCAAAAGAAGATTGGGAGAATGTCATATGGTCAGATGAAACCAAAATAGAACTTTTTGGTAAAAACTCAACTCGTCGTGTTTGGAGGACAAAGAATGCTGAGTTGCATCAAAGAACACCATACCTACTGTGAAGCATGGGGGTGGAAACATCATGCTTTGGGGCTGTTTTTCTGCAAAGGGACCAGGAGACTGATCCGTGTAAAGGAAAGAATGAATGGGGCCATGTATCGTGAGATTTTGAGTGAAAACCTCCTTCCATCAGCAAGGGCATTGAAGATGAAACGTGGCTGGGTCTTTCAGCATGACAATGATCCAAACACAGCCTGGGCAACGAAGGAGTGGCTTCGTAAGAAGCATTTCAACGTCCTGGAGTGGCCTAGCCAGTCTCCAGATCTCAACCCATAGAAAATCTTTGGAGGGAGTTGAAAGTCCGTGTTGCCCAGCAACAGCCCCAAAACATCACTGCTCTAGAGGAGATTTGCATGGAGGAATGGGCCAAAATACCAGCAACAGTGTGTGAAAACCTTGTGAAGACTTACAGAAAACGTTTGACCTCTGTCATTGCCAACAAAGGGTCATATAACAAAGTATTGAGATAAACTTTTGTTATTGACCAAATACTTATTTTCCACCATAATTTGCAAATAAATTCATTAAATATCCTACAATGTGATTTTCTGGATTTTTCCCCCTCATTTTGTCTGTCATAGTTGAAGTGTACCTATGATGAAAATTACAGGCCTCTCTCATATTTTTAAGTGGGAGAACTTGCACAATTGGTGGCTGACTAAATACTTTTTTGCCCCATTGTATATACAGTACCAGTCAAAAGTTTGGACATACCTACTCATTCCAGGGTTTTTCTTTACTTTTACTATTTTCTGCATTGTAGAATAATAGTAAAGACATCAAAACTATGAAATAATACATATGAATCATGTAGTAACCAAAAAGTGTTAAACAAATCAAAATATATTTTGATTTGAGGTTCTTCAAAGTAGCCATTCTCTCAACCAATTTCATGAGGTAGTCACCTGGAATGCATTTCAATTAACAGGTGTACCTTGTTAAAAGTTAATTTGTGGAATTTCTTTCCTTCTTAATGCGTTTGAGCCAATCAGTTGTGTTGTGACAAGGAATGGGTGGTATACAGAAGATTGCCCTATTTGGTAAAAGACCAAGTCCATATTATGACAAGAACAGCTCAAATAAACAAATAGAAATTTCAAGAACTTTGAAAGTTTCTTCATGTGCAGTCGCAAAAACCATCAAGTGCTATGATGAAACTGTCTCTCATGAGGACTGCCACAGGAAAGGAAGACCCAGAGTTACCTCTGCTGCAGAGGATGAGTTCATTAGAGTTACCAGCCTCAGAAATTGCAGCCCAAATAAATTCTTCACAGAGTTCAAGTAACAGACACATCTCAACATCAACTGTTCAGAGGAGACTGCGTGAATCAGGCTTTCATGGTCAAATTGCTAAAATTAAACACTACTAAAGGACACCAATAGGAAGAAGAGACTTGCTTGGGCCAAGAAACACGAGTAATGGTCCATAGACGGGCGGAAATCTGTCCTTTGGTCTGATGAGTCAAAATTTGAGATTTTTGGTTCCAACCACTGTGTCTTTGTGAGACGCAGAGTAGGTGAACGGATGATCTCTGCATGTGTGGTCCCCACCGTGAAGCATGGAGGAGGAGGTGTGATGGTTTGGGGGTGTTTTGCTGGTGACACTGTCTGTGATTTATTTAGGATTTAAGGCAAACTTAACCAGCATGGCTACCACAGCATTCTGCAGCGATACACCATCCCATCTGGTTTGCGCTTAGTGGGACTATCATTTGTTTTTCAAAAGGACATCACCGAACACACCTCCAGTCTCCTGTAAGGGCTTTGTTTTGATGACAGCTTTGCACRCTCTTGGCATTCTCTCAACCAGGTTCATGAGGTAGTCACCTGGGCCCGGACTCACAAACCTTAAGAATAAATGTCTTCTTAATTGCCATTTTTTCCTTAACTATAGATTTAAGAATCTGGGCTGCCAGGTAGCCTAGTGGTTAGAGCGTTTGACTTGTAACCAAAAGGTTGCAAGATCAAATCCCTGAGCTCACAAGGTAAAAACAAATGTTGTTCTGACCCTGAACATGGTAGTTAATTTTTAACCCATTGAAAATAAGAATTTGTTCTTAACTGACTTGCCTAGTTAAATAAAGGTAAAAAATAAGGAAAGTTGCTATTACTCAAAAAGGTTTTTGGAAATTTTCCTGCGCTATTTCTAATGTTTCTCTTTAAGCAAAAAGTTAGGAAGAAATGTGATTCTTGAAAATAAGGTTTTTGGATATGTTCGTAATTCCAAGATGGCTAAACCCTCGTCTTAATCTCAGGGCAGTGAGAGGAAACAGCTCATGAAAGTAATTGAACGTGTTTCTGCAGGATAAGTGTTTATTGCAGATGGTGTCGAAAAAAGAACACACAGAAGGCTTCGGATTACATCTTCAAACTAAGGGCAAACATGGCATCTGTGACAGAGAGGGAAAAACGTCCATCCATGTATACGGGTAAGAGAGTCTAGCTAACTACATTTTCAGATATTACACATTTCTAATTTTGTCAGAAAATAATTTTAATTTCAAGTTAAAGTATACTGTTAGCTAGCTAGCTAATGTTACTTGTATGATCTGTGTGGTAATATTACTCGTGTCAGAACCATTTGCATTGCTAGTTATAGCCTAAAGTTAGCTAGYTAACATTGAACCTGGTTGGTTAGCTACCTGCAGATTTTTAAAGGGCAGTAACGTTATGAGTTGGGATTATGGTTCATTGTTTAGCTAGCTAGCTACATGTCTAAATAAAAGACTCCACTATTCAAGTAACTATATCAATGGAATGTTTATGATGCCAGTGTGACAGCTGTCGATAGACGTAGCTGGCAAATTCGCTCTGGCTATCTACTCCGATTTCAGAGCACTCTCGCCCTAGCAGAGCTGGTTAGGCTGTTTTTATGTCATCCAGAGCGTTGTGCCAGAGTGCAGAATAACTGACGAAAGCGTAATTCAATTGATGCCAGCAGCACAGTTGCAGTCACCAATGCTCTGGATAACATAAAAACAGCCTAACCAGCTCTGCTGTGGGTGAGTAAAATGGTCAGAGTGAGCTGTTCTCTCATTTCAGTCTGGAAGTAGCTAGCAAGCTAGCCATCATTAGCCAGTTAGCTTGGGTGCTTGACTGCCGTTGTGAGGTAAGAACGCTCGGATCAACCCTACTTTTTATGGCCAGAGAGTCCAGTGTGCGCTCTGAACGCTCCGAGAGCGAAACGCTCAGAATTTGCGACGGCCAATCCGACAACGCTCTTGAGTTTACAAACGCCCAGAGGACACTCTGGCACTCAAGATTACATTTACAAACACACCTATAGTATAAACCAGCCTTTAGTATTGAGATCTTTGCTTGTTTAGTACATAGCCTCTCATGTGAATCGTTAAAGAGATGGGTGGGGCTAAAACATAAGAGGGTGTGAACGATGCTGAATGGGTGTAGACAAAGAAGAGCTTTCCTGTAGGTACCGAAAGATTCAAGGGCCATTTTCTCAAAAGTGAGGTTACAAGTTTATCAACTTTCAAAGCATAATTACTTTCCCATTGGGCCTCAACTGTAGTGTATGTTATACCATTTTCTAGCTCTGGGTCTCCAATGTAAAAAACATAATTTCAAATTTTGCCGGTCGGTCACAAATATCATGGCTCCTAAGGAGGGAGGCAATTGGCAACAGTCTGGTTTCAGTCACTGATAAGGTAGGACAGTCGTGGGTTTGGGAGGAATTCGGCCTGATGTCAGGTCAGATGAAGTGAGAAGGAACAGTCCTATTTCACACACATGTACTTCCACGCCTACAAAGGTTCCAGCATCAGGAAGGGCCAATGACTACATCAGTGAGAAGAACCAAATTAAGTTCCTGACTAGCAACAGAGATGTATTGGCTGTCTAGATGTGTAAGGAGTTGACTACGCCTAGTCGAAGGATATAAATATATGTGCTTGTGTAAACATGTCTTTGTCTTTGCAGCTGTTTGACCCAGTGGGCGAATAAACTTGGTTTGAGCTTTTTCTAGTAGTTTGTGAGTTTTTACTCTGTTTGTTCAGAATTTAACAATAATAAACA
>NW_019944991.1:82921-91310 GCF_002910315.2 Salvelinus sp. IW2-2015
AATTCACATCAAAACGGTCAGTTTAAGGTAGGATTTTTTTCATTGGATGTGTCCCAATCCAACACATCCACCGATGTCGTACTTCCACGTTTGCGGTGAAAGGTGGCAGAGTAAGAGCAGCGTCTGTCAGACCATGAGACCACCATCTCTAAAATCAGTCTTCTCACGAAAGCTCTGTAGTGTCCAAACGGTTTGGCCTAGAAACTATTATGACCACTCTATGGAAAGGGGAGATTTTCACGAACATGATGGTGTTCTCCGTGTCTCCCACAGCATCAGCGGACTTGTCTGAACATAACCCATACAAATCAATGGAAATATGGAGGTAGTTTTGTGCCGCCCCAAAAAAGGGGTTAAATATGTGTTTCTATATCTCCAGGATTGTCACGATCGTGTGGAGGAGAGACGGACCAAAACGCAGCATGTGGAAAATAAGCCATCTTCCTTTTATTATAGAAGAAGGCAAAACGAAACAAAACACTTACAAACTAACAAAACAAATAAACGACCGTGAAGCTAATAAACGAGTGCACACACACATGCTACAAACGTTCAGACATAGAACATTCCCAACAAAAATAAAGCCTATGGCTACCCTAAATATGGCTCCCAATCAGAGACAACAGAAACCAGCTGTCTCTAATTGGGAACCCATTCAGGCAACCATAGACTTTCCTAGACAACTACACCCAACATAGACACAGCTAGACAACTATACTAAACATAAACCCCACTACTCTAAATAAACCCCCTAAACCTTACATCACCCTGGACACTACAAAAACCCACATAAATACCCATGTCACACCCTGACCTAACTAAAATAATAAAGAAAACAAAGAATACTAAGGCCAGGGCGTGACATAGCCCCCCCCTTAAGGTGCGAACTCCGGGCGCACCAGCACAAAGTCTAGGGGAGGGTCTGGGTGGGCATCTGACCACGTGGTGGCTCAGGCTCAGGGCGAGGTCCCCACCCCACCATAGTCAATCCCCGCTTTCTTATCCCCCTCACAATGCCCACCTCCAAAATAACCCCACCTAAATTAAGGGGCATCATCAGGATAAGGAGCAGCACCGGAATGAGGGGCAACACCGGAATGAGGGCAACACCAGAATGAGGGGCAACACCAGAATGAGGGGCAACACCAGAATGAGGGGCAACACCAGAATGACTGGCGGATCCTGGCTGGCTGGCTCTGGCCGCTTGGCTGGTTGACGGCTCTGGACGGTCATGGCTGGCTGACGGCTCTGGACGGTCATGGCTCGCTGACGGCTCTGGACGGTCATGGCTCGCTGACGGCTCTGGACGGTCATGGCTCGCTGACGGCTCTGGACGGTCATGGCTCGCTGACGGCTCTGGACGGTCATGGCTGGCTGAAGGCTCTGGCTGATCCGGTCTGGCGGAAGGCTCTGGCTGATCCGGTCTGGCGGAAGGCTCTGGCTGATCCGGTCTGGCGGAAGGCTCTGGCTGATCCGGTCTGGCGGAAGGCTCTGGCTGATCCGGTCTGGCGGAAGGCTCTGGCTGATCCGGTCTGGCGGAAGCTCTGGCTGATCCGGTCTGGCGGAAGGCTCTGGCTGATCCGGTCTGGCGGACGGCTCTAGCGGCTCCTGTCTGGCGGACGGCTTCTAGCGGCTCCTGTCTGGCGGACGGCTCTGTAGGCTCATGGCAGACGGGCGGCTTTGCAGGCTCATGCAGACGGGGCTTTGCAGGCTCATGGCAGACGGACAGTTCAGACGGCGTATGGCAGACGGCAGTTCAGGCGCCGCTGGGCAGACGGGCAGTTCAGGCGCCGCTGGGCAGACGGGCAGTTCAGGCGCCGCTGGGCAGACGGGCAGTTCAGGCGCCGCTGGGCAGACGGGCAGTGTCAGGCGCCGCTGGCAGACGCAGACGCTGCCGGCTGAGACGCACTATAGGCCTGGTGCGTGGTACCGGAACTGGAGGTACCGGGCTAAGGACACGCACCTTCAGGCTAGTGCGGGAACAACAAACAGGGACACGGACTCTCGTGGCGCACTCTAGGCCTGGTGCGTGGTACCGGAACTGGAGGTACCGGGCTGAGGGCACGCACCTCAGCGAGTGCGGGGAGAAGGAACAGTGCGTACAGGGCTCTGGAGACGCACAGGAGGCTGTGTGCGTGGTGCCGGAACTGGAGGCACTGGGCTGGAGACACGCACCATAGGGAGAGTGCGTGGAGGAGGAACAGGGCTCTGAAAACGCACTGGAAGCCTGGTGCGTGGTGTAGGCACTGGTGGTACTAGGCTGGGGCGGGAGGTGGCGCCGGAAATACCGGACCGTGCAGGCGTACTGGCTCCCTTGAGCACCGAGCCTGCCCAACCTTACCTGGTTGAATGCTCCCCGTCGCCCGACCAGTGCGGGGAGGTGGAATAACCCGCACCGGTCTATGTAGGCAAACCGGGGACCCATGCGTAAGGCTGGTGCCATGTAAGCCGGCCCAAGAAGACGTACTGGGGCCAGATATGTAGGGCCGGCTTCATGACATTGGCTCAATGCCCAATCTAGCCCTACCAGTGCGGGAGGTGGAATAACCCGCACTGGGCTATGCACCCGTACAGGAGACACCGTGCGCTCTACTGCGTAACACGGCGTCTGCCCGTACTCCCGCTCTCCACGGTTAGCCTGGGAAGTGGGCGCAGGTCTCCTACCTGCCCTTGGCCCACTACCTCTTAGCCCCCCCCAAGAAATTTTTGGGTAGTACTCACGGGCTTCTAGGCTTCCAGCCACGTTCCTTGTGCCTCCTCATATCTCCGCCTCTCTGCCTTCGCTTCCTCCAGCTCAGCTTTGGGCGGTTATATTCTCCTGGTATTTCCCGGTCCAGAATTTCCTCCCAATTCCAATAGTCCAGTGTAGGTGGGTCTGTTGTTGTTGCACACGCTGCTTGATCCGATGATGGTGGGGAATTCTGTCACGATCGGGGGCCTTAAGAGACATCCATGTCATCGATGCCCAGGGAGCAGTTGTTGGCAGGGTTAACTGCCTTACTCAAGGGCAGAATGTCATATTTTTCCACCTTGCCAGCTCAGGATTTGAACCAGTGATCTCTTGGTTACTGGCCCAATGCTCTTAACCGCTAGGCTACCTGCTATCGAATAGGGTTGCAAAATTATGGTAACTTCACCCAAATTCCCAGATTTTCCAGAAATCCTACTTGGAGGATTCCCAGAWTTCCTACTTATTCCCTCTTATTTGGGGAAATGTGCAACATTACCATATAACCTAGAAGTCATCCTGTCTAACCCTAACCAGGTCAGACAGCAGCAGGGGAAATGTACAACATTAACATATAACCTAGAAGTCATCCTGTTTAACCCTAACCAGGTCAGACAGCAGCAGGGGAAATGTACAACATTAACATTTAACCTAGAAGTCATCCTGTCTAACCCTAACCAGGTCAGACAGCAGCAGCATACCCTGATCTGTTTCACCTGTCTTTGTGCTTGTCTCCACTTCTCTCCAGGTGTCGCCCAAGGTGCCGCCCTCTCCAGGTGTCTCTCCAGGTGTCGCCCATTATCCCCAGTGTATTTATACCTGTGTTCTCTGTTTGTCTGTTGCCAGTTCGCTTTGTTCATCAAACTTACAGCGTTTCCCCCTTGCTCCTGTCTTGTTCTAGTTCCGGTTTTCTAGTTTTCCCGGTTTTTGACCTTTCTGCCTGCCCTGACCCTGACCCTGCCGTTCTGTACCTTGTCACACCACATTGGATTATTGACCTCTGCCTGCCCTGACCCCGAGACTGCCTGCTGTTCTGTACCTTAGGGACTCTGATCTGGATTACTGACCCCTGCCTGCCCTTGATCTGTCGTTTTGCCTGCCCCCTGTTCTAGTAATAAACGTGTGTTACTTYGACACTGTATGCTTCTGGGTCTTCTCCTAAAACGTGATAGACTGCTTACAGGGTAAAGGCGTCAGCAGGCATCAGTTCGTCTGGCGCCTAGCTGAACTCGGCTAGCCAAACTTATCAAAAATATCGGCAACGGTACTGTTTGTCCATTTTGAGATGCCGTAACCAGTATACACCTCCTCAAAATAGTCAGATTTGTTCTAAGATACTCCAACTCAAGAAATCTGTCATTCATATTGAAATTTTTTCAGAGGAGATTTTAGTCATGCAATTGTCCATCTAAAGATGTTTGGTGCAGTATTTCTCAATCAAAACTCTTGCATGAAAATGAGTCATCTCTCGTTGAATGACAACAAAGACTTTATTGAAAAATCCCTACTGTTGACCAATCACCAACGAAGAGGCGTTAGACTTCGGCTCAAAACTTCTGCTTGCATCCAGAAAAATGTWGTGCCTGAAMAGCCTAAAAAACACTCACCAACGTCCAAAACAAACAACGTCACAAAATGTCATCATAATATATGCACAAACTCTTCCGAACTGTTTTGGCTGGGAAGCATGCGGATGCCTTAAGAAAGCCAAGTAATTTTATAGTTTGGGTGAACTACCCTTTAAAAGTGAAATCTCTGTATCAGAGTCTCCATACAGACAATGTTATTGAGTGTGAGTGTGCCCTGTTAATCAGTGACTGGTGATGTTTTTGTGTTGGCGGTCCAGATGGCAACGCATGATAGATGCGTGGTGGGGTATCAGTGGTGATATCTCATGTGTGTAGCTTGTTTCTTGGTGCACTAGCCGTCCTGCTCTCCAGGCTTGGAAGTCCGCTTTCTGTTTCTGTTTCCTCCGCATCTATTGTCTCCGCTACAGTGTAGATTTGTCGGACATCTCTAAATAAGGAAATGGAGAAGAGGAGACCGAGAAAGAAAGGAAGAAATGGCAGCTTGCTTGAAGGAGCTAAGTCAGTTACTGGGTTTGATACGGTTAAGGCGAGCTAGTAGTTAACGTTTGCTAACGTTAGGGAGCTAGTAGTTGGTACTTGGCTAACGGTTAGGGAGCTAGTAGTTACTGTTGCTAACGTTAGGGAGCTAGTAGTTAACGTGTTGGCTAACGGGGTTAAGGAGCTACGTAGTGTAGCTTTGGCTCTAACGGTTAGGGAGCTAGTAACGTTTACTTTACTAACGTTAAGGAGCTAGTACGTTACTTGCTAACGTAGGGGACGCTAATAGGTTACTTTAGCTAACGTTAAGGGAGCTAGGTAGTGCGTCCGTGTTGCTGACGGTTAGGGAGCTATGTAAGTTCTGTTGGCTGACGTTCTGTGGGAGCTAGTGAAGTTAACTGTTGCTGAACGTTAAGGGGAGCTAGTAAGAGTATTGTGCAACGTTAGATCTCATTGGTCCTGGTAGAAAAGCACAGTAATGAGAGGTCCAAGTCACTACTGGGTTTGGTGCAGGATATTGTTTAAAATGTTTGAGTGAACTAACTCTCACTTCCGAGTGAGAATAGGTATGTGCTGTGAGTAGTGTGTAGTGAAATCAGGGGGTAGCCCAGACTGGGGATCAACCCAAGTCCCGAGCCAACATCCTAGCGAAGCCTCGTCAAGAGGTAACGGTCATTACGCAGCCTTCTTCTGGATGAGTGTCAATCCCCACGCTTCTCTTAACCAAGTACCTCAATGTGTACCACACCTCTCCGAATGGAAGGTGCCTTGCCTTGAGTCAATCTCCCCTGTCTACATTAGTGCCTGGCACAGTGTCGGCAAAGTTCAGGGGGTACGACCTAACCAGGACTCAACCCGGTCCGAGTGGACTGGTCAAGACTAACACGACGACTAACCTTACAGCGCGAAGTAGTCTGACCTCTTGAGGGAAGTCCTCTAGGTGTTGGATTAAGGTTCTACAATATAGTTGGTTCGATTTCAGAAATGGAAAATGACTGCGACCTTCAACGTCCTTCATTACATACAAGAACCGGAAGTATAGACCCTTTTTTTAGACATAAATCTTGACATTTTTCAATCCAACAATATAATTTGTATGAGCTTTAATGCGGTGTGTAACATCTAACCACCTAGTCCATCACTAGAAGTAGAGGGAGGGAAGGAGGGAGGGGGGGCAGGGAGGGGAAAGGAGAGAGAGGAGAGAAGGAGGGAGGGAGGGAGAAGGAGAGAGAGGAGAGAATGGAGGGAGGGAAGAGGAGAGAGAGGAGAGAAGGAAGGGAGGGAAGAGGAGAGAGAGGAGAGAAGGAGGGAGGGAAGGAGGAGAGAGAGGGAGTAGAAGGAGGGTAGGGAAGAGGAGAAAAAGGAGACGAAGGGAGGGAGGAGGAAGGAGGGAGAATGAAAAAAGCATGGGGAGACCAAGATCTATGAAATAGGTCCATGAGTTGTGTTCAACGTCAGGGAAGAGAAGGATGGGAACCAAGGATCTATTAATGTGAGAGTTGTGTCAAGGCAGAGAGAATGGATGGGAACGAAGGATCTAAGAAAATGGTGGAGTGGTGTCAACCAGAAGAGAAGGATGGGACGGCAAGGATGCTAGTAATGGTGAGTTGTGTCAACCAGAAGAGAAAGGATGGAACCAAGGATTCTATAATGTGGAGTTGTGTCAACGCAGAAGACGAAGGAGTGGGAAGCAAGGATTCTATAATTGTGAGTTGTGTCAACCAGAAGAGAAGGATGTGACGCAAGATCTAGGTATGTGTAGAGTTGTGTCAACCAGGAAGGAGAAGGAAGACAGGAAGGGAAAGGAGAAATTAAGAGGAGTATGGAGGAAGTGGATGTGTTGTTGATACAACACGTATAGAGAGTTGTGATGAGAATTGGCGTGAGGAAGGGGGTGGCCGAGTCAATGGGGCTGGCCAAGTGACTGATGGCTGCCGAGTCAATGGGGCTGCCAGTGACTGAGGCTGCCAGTCAATGGTGGTTGTCCAGTCAATAGGGTGCCAGTCAGAGATGGGTTGTCAGTCAATGGTGGTTGTCAGTATAGCAATGGGGTTGTCAGTCAATGGTGTTGCCAAGTCAATAGGGTTGCTCTGTACCGTCCAGTAAAGGCATTCTGCAAGGAGCATCTGGCTTGTCACAATCCTGCAACCCTCCTCTGGGGAGAAACCATGAGCGCAGGGTCCTCTTTACTCAGGCAAAGAGCTCGAGCACGCAGTGGGAGTCTCCCCAGCAAGTTGTTACTGTCCTAGATGGAGCGAGATAAGGGAGAGTAAGGGTGGGTCCAGGAAGGTGTTCTGTCCTGACAGTAGCGAGAGAGAGATTAGGGCGAGTCAGGTGGTCAGATAGTGTTGACTGGTCCTGATGGAAGAGAGAGATGGGCAGAGTAAGGTGGGTCAGAAGTGTTAGCTGGTCTGAATGGAGCAGGAAGGGGAGAGTAACGGTGGTCAGAAGTGTGTACTGTCGCTGAATGGAGACGAGAGATAGGGCAAGTAAGGGTAAGGTTGGTCTTGCATTATGGCATGCTAGAGAAGGATAGACGTGTGACAGGTAATATAGGTGCTATTAAGTGTACTGTAAGTTTTACTGACACTAGCTCCACTACAGACCCAGCTTACGGCTCAGTGGGAAGCCTTCGCCTCTCTAGCCAGCCCCGTCTCTCAGCCTGGAGGGGGAGTGGTAGTGCAGGGGGCCGAGGGTGTCTGTGGTGCGGGGGGATACTAGGGGACGGCAATGGACCGCCTGCGGTTGCAGGCCGCTGGAGGAGCTCATCGTTCACCATAGAAGACTGTTACAGGGTACACGACACCTTTAACGTCAGTTAAGGAATGTGAACATTCTGTGATACACACGAACTGTTACAAGCATGTTCTCATCTATATAACATGGTACTCTATCACAGCGCAAACACACCACACACACACACACACAGGAGCACACAGCCTCGTGGCACGAACACACACACGCAGCAACAGACACACACAGCACATCACAACCACATACACGACACAGGCACACACACACCACACACACACACGAGCACACAGTTGACGTTGGAATGCACCAGCTTTGGGCGATTAGGATATTACAGTTGACTACAATTGACTTGGACTACAATTTACATTGTAGTCATTTAACCCATTTTATCCGAGAGGAATCTAGAGTGGTGGATACGTTATCCAGGGAGGGCGTTATCAAACATCATAGCAGAACACGGCGGTATAGGGGAACACAACCAATAAACTTAGAAGTAGGCGCAGCTGGGCTGCGAGTGCTATGAACAGAAAACACAGAGTGCCTGATAAGAGTAGTGCTATTCTGAATCCCAATGGCACCCGCTAGTTCGCCTATATAGTGGCACTATTTGCTGGTATTGGAATTGGTAAAAAAGCAATAGTGAAGATGATAGTGGCGAATGCAGGATTGGTTAAAGACAGCCGACACATTCAGATTATAGGTAATTTCGTCTAGGTGGCACCTCTAGTTTGTCCTGTTATTTAGAATGCCTGTGAACAAGCGTCATTTTGGCAGTCAATACCCTAACTTTGCTACCAATCGAGCACATTCGTCTTGCCACCTGTTTATTCTGTAAGGGTCC
>NW_019944992.1:0-17795 GCF_002910315.2 Salvelinus sp. IW2-2015
AGTTACAGCACCATGAGACCAGCAGGTCTGGGGTATGGTGTTACAGCAACATGAGCCAGGCAGGGGTCGTGGGTATGGTGGTTACAGCCCCATGAGACCAGCAGGTCTGGGTATGGTGGTTACAGCACATGAGACCAGCAGGGTCTGGGGTATGGTGGTTACAGCACCATGAGACCAGCAGGTCTGGGGTATGGTGGTTACAGCACATGAGACCAGCAGGTCTGGGGTATGGTGGGTTACAGCACCATGAGGACCCAGCAGGTCTGGGGTATGGTGGTTACAGCACCATGAGACCAGCAGGTCTGGGGGTATGGTGTTACAGCACATGAGACCAGCAGGTCTGGGGTTATGGTGGTTACAGCAACATGAGACCAGCAGGTCTGGGTATGGTGGTTACAGCCAACATTGAGACCAGCAGGTCTGGCGGTATGGTTGGTTACAGCAACATGAGACCAGCAGGTCTGGGGTATGGTGGAGTACAGCACCATGAGACCAGCAGGTCTGGGGTATGGTGGTTACAGCACCTTTAGGCTGGTTCAAGTACAGGTGCTGCTGCATTTCTCCCTCTCTGTATGCATGTATTTGTCAGGTATGCGTGTCAGTAAGAGTAGCGGTGCACACTAGCTGTGATAGAGAAGATTCTTCCTGACCCTGGTTGTGAATGTGTGTGTGTGTGTGTATGGCACAGGAGCAGTCCATGTGCATTGCTGTTGTGAACTCCTGAGAGACTCCTGTCCTGGAAAACGATCTGAGAGAGCAAAGGAAAGCCACGCTGCTCGCCATTAAAAATTCATACTGTTCCTTTACTGCACACAGGCAATGAGCCATACCACACAACACACACACACACCACACACACACCACACACACACACAACCACACACACACACACAACACCACACACACACACACACCCACACCACACACACACCACACAACACACCCACACACACACACACACACCACACACACACACACAACACACACACACACACACACACACACAGGAAAGAGTGGGACAGAAGGGGTTAAACGTGATGGGCTGGACAGGAAGTGTTGCATCATTCTTCCTTGTGATTTAGCAGAGCCTATCCCCAGCTACATCAAGTATGTAGCGCCTTCATTTTGACAAACTCCTTGATTCGACCTTGACTCTGGAGTATTACCGTTATATTGTTTTCATCTTCAGGAAAATCAGTGCGTTGTCAGCATTGTGCCTAAGACTGTGTTGAGCGTTCAGAGTCAGAACACATAACATTGTCCCCTCTATTAGGACTGAATAATCGAGTGTCCAGCCATACCTGGACACCAGGTTGACATCATTATCCTTGCTTAGAGGAACATATTCCATCATCAAGCCTATCAGATTAACCCCACCTCACTCCGTCACTGCTAAAGGCTACAGTTCACAATAGATAACAAGTTGGGACAGGATTATTCTGTCACGTTCCTGACCTTGTTTTCCTTTGTATAGTTGTGTGTAGTGGGTCAGGACGTGAGCTGGTGTGGGCAGTCCTGTGTTTGTTCTTATGTTAGTGTCAGGTTTAATTGACCTTGTATGGCTCTCATCAGAGCAGGTGTTTTACGTTTCCTCTGATTGGGAGAAACCATATATAGGGAGGTTGTTTCACATTGGTTTGTTGTGGGTTGGTTGTATCGCGTGTCTTTTCGTTACCACACGGGACTTGTTTCGTTTGTGTTCATTGTTTTGTAGTCTGTTAAAGTGTTTGTGTTTGTCTACTTTATTAAAACTCATGTCACATTACCTCGTTCACATTGGTCTTCTGATCCCTCTCTCCCCTCCTCGTCCGAGGAGGTAGGAAGAGCTAGAGAATCGTTTACAGAACCACCCACCAAACCCAGGATCAAGTCAGCGGGAGAAGGGCAGCGACAGCAACTGCAGAAATCCCAGGACTCCTGGGACCATGGGAGGAGATCTTGAACGCGAGAAGGACCCTGGCACAGGCTGGGAGTATCGCCGGCCCCAAAGCTGAGCGAGAGAAAGCGAAAGGTCGAGCGGCGGCGATATGAGGAGGCAGCAACGGCAGCGCGAACAGTACGAGAGGCAGCCCCATAATTATTTTGCGGGGGGGGGCTAGAGAGCGTGTGTGGCCTAAGCAGGTAAGCAGACCTGAGCGCACTGCCTCGTGCTTTTATAAGCAACGCGTCACTGGTCAGGCACCTGTGTTATTGCGGGTTAAGCGCACGGTGTCGCCAGTGCGTGCCCATGTCCGGTGCGCATAGTGGGCAGCCCTCCGACAAGTGTCGGTGTGAGTGTTGGGCATCCAAGCCGGGGCGGTATTGTGGCCTGCTCAGCGCGTCTGGTCTCCGGTACGCAGTTTCGTCCAGGTATCCTGCCGCCGGCTCTTGCGTGCTGTGTCTCCGGGGTGGCTGGGAGGGTGCAGGTGCGTCCTATGCCTACCGCTTCGCTCGTACCGGCAAATGTGGGAGGCGAGCCTAAGGGAGAGGTGCGCGTAGTAGGCACTAGTTTCAGTGCTCATCCACAGGCCCGTTCAACCTGTGCCTGCACTCTGGAGGGTACGGGCTGAGTAGTTCTCCAGCCTGGGCGGAGTGGTGCCAAGGCTGCGCGCACCAAGAGCTCCATTGCTCCCTCACAGCCCGGTCCTTCAGGTGCCTGTAACATCAAGCCTCCTGTAGGTCTCTCCAGCCTTGGGTGGGTCCTGTGCAGCCCCACGCACCAGGCTGTCTCTCCGTCTCCTTCCCTACAGGTCTGCCAGTCTGCCAGAACTTGCGCCGTCGTTTCCGAGCTGTCAGAGCTGGCCCGTTTGTCCCGAGCCGTTCAGAGGCTGGCCGTCTGCCCAGCGGCGCCTGAACTGCCCGTCTGCCAAACACGCGGCTGAAACTGTTCGTCTGCCAAGCGCCGGCATTGAACTGCCCGTCTGGACTGAGGCCTTCAAAGCCGCCCGTCTGCCATGCGGGCCTGCAAAGGCCGCCGTCTGCCAGAGGGCCTTCCGCCAGACGGGATCGCCAGGAGCCTTCGCCAGCAGGATCAGCCAGGAGCCTTCCGCCAGCCATGGACCAGCAGAGCCTTCCGCCAGCCATGACCAGCCAGGCCCTTCCGCCCAGCCATGACCAGCCAGAGCCTTCCGCCAGCCATGACCAGCCAGAGCCGTCAATCCAGCAGGATCCGCCAGAGCCGTCATTCAAGCCCAGGATCCGCCCAGGGGAGCCGTCATCCAGCCCAGGATCGCCAGAGCCAGCCAGTCAGGATCCGCCATTCCAGTCCGGTGCTGCCCTCAGTCCGAAGCTTGCCGTCCCTCAGGCCCGGAGCTGCCGTCCCTCAGGCCCGGAGCTGCCGTCCCTCAGTCCGGTCTGCCCCTTATCCCGGTGCTGCCCCTTGTTCCCGGTGCTGCCCCTTATCCCGGGTGATGTCCCCTTAATTTAGGTGGGCTTAGTTGTAGGAGGGTGGTCATTGGGGAGGGGATATGGAAGGCGGGATGTGGACTATGGTGGGGTGGGACAGCGGTCCGGAAGCCGGAGCCGCCCACCAGTGGACAAGGCATGCCCACCCAAACCCTCCCCTGAGTTGAGGTTTTTGCGGCCGGAGTTCCGCACTTGGGGGGGGTAATGTCACGTTTCCTGACCTTGTTTCCTTTTGTATAGTTGTGTTTAGTGGTGGTCAGGACGTGAGCTGGGTGGCGTCTGTGTTTGTTTCTATGTTAAAGTTTCAGGTTTAATTGAACCTTGTATGGCTCTCAATCAGAGGCAGGTGTTTTACGTTTTTCCTTGATTGAACCATATATAGGAGGTTGTTTCACATTGTTTGTTTGTGGGTGGTTGTATCGCGTGTCTGTATTCGTTACCACACGGGACTTGTTTCGTTTGTCGTTTCATGTTTGTAGTCGTTTAAAGTGTTTGTGTTTGCGGTCTTTACTTTATTAAAAACTCATGTCATCATACCTCGCTGCACATTGGTCTTCTGATCCCTCTCTCCCCTCCTCGTCCGAGGAGGAGAAGAGCTAGGAATCGTTACACATTCTGAAATAACATTGAGTGTAAACTTACACAAAGTTTGTGTAGGTTTAAAATGGGATGTCTTTAATGTTTTTCTGTTTAAAAAATAAAATTTTGGATTGCATAACTATAAATATATATAGTTATTTTTTTTACCAATAATCCAAATGTTCAGCGTCTCCCTTTTGACCTTGTCGAACATCCATTACTCCCATTCAAGGACAGCCGATGACATCACCACCTTCCATTTTTTCTTAGCTTGGACAGTTTTCTGATGGTTCTCATTTTGACAGATAGAGTCTCAGTTACAAGTGTTTGTTTCCCAACACACATTTGCTGTGACAGTGGGGGCGTGCCTAGCTCTGTCGGGCTTGCAGTAAAAACTCACTCCTGGAGTGGCAGTTAACAGGGGACCATTGAACAGCCCTACACGCGGCACACCACACAACCACACACAACACACACACACACACACACACACACACAACACACACACACACACACACACACACACACACACACACACACCACACACACAACACACACACACACACACACACACACACACAACACACACACACACACACACACACACACACACACACACACACACACACAGTATGGCCTCTGCAGGCCCCCAGTACAGGACATGGCCACCGACATCCCCTTAAAAGGAGATAAGGCACAGAAGACCTTCAGTCAGTGTGTTGTGACAAAGATTTCCATTTGCCTTATGCAACCTCAAATGTTACTTGTCAATAACGTCCTGTCAAATGTGAACATACTCTCTCTGACCAGGCGATTGACAATGAAAAAAGAAACATCTCTCTCTTGTGGTGTGGGGCTGTAACCACCATACCCCAGACCTGCTGGTCTCATGGGGCTGTAACCACCATACCCCAGACCTGCTGGTCTCATGGGGTTGCACAAGTCAAAAATGAACATATTGTATCAAAATGAAGTTGCGATGATGGGCTGTAAGGAGCCTGGCTTTTATATTTTGTTTCCCCTCAGTACGCCTCATACCACCTGTTGGAGAGCTCCGCGACAGATGGCAGACAAAGGCTCAGAACACAACACTGTATTACTGTCGGCCTCAGTGTCTGCTACTGACAATGTCAGTATCACTTATACAATTGACTGAATATCTCACTGGCTCACTATATCTGTGTAGGAATGACATCCTACGGCAACCCTGTAACCAAGTTAGCCATTGTCATATGTGTCTACAGTGGAAAGGTGAGACTTTGCTCTAGGACGCCCACAGGCCTCACAAGACTTGTCTGAAGGCCCCCGGTATCAGTTGGAAACATTAATGGAAGAACAGTATACTGTATATGGAGACTGTTTGGTGCCAAAAATAAGGGGTTAAATACATGTAAAAAAAATATTTTAAAAATGATGGTCATTATATTTCTTATATCTCTCAGATACAGGACAGACACTTCAGAACAAACTTCCTTTAGATTTTTTGGGGGGACTATCTGTTGTTCCATGTAGTGAATCTGTTATTCAATGCATTTGTATGGGCTAATAGCAGTAAGGCCAAATTACATTTTTTATCAAATACATTTTTCTATACTGTATATAGATTTTTTTATACTTCAAGGGGTCTTAAAATCAAATAGCTAAATGATCCTTGGTATGACCTTCTTAAAACAATTCCACATACACTGCATTCGGAAAGTGTTCAGATCCCTTGGCTTTTTCACATTTTGTTACGTTACAGCCTTTTTCTAAAATTGATTTTATTTTTTATTCTTCATCAATCTACACACAATACCCCATAATGACAAAGTGAGAACAGTTTTATTTATTTTTTTAAGCAAATTTATTAAAWTTTTTAAACAGAAATACCTGATTTAAATAAGTATTCAGACCCTTTTCTATGAGAATCGAAATTGAGCTCAGGTGCATCCTGTTTCCATTGATCATCCTTGAGATGTTCCTACAACTTGATTGGAGTCCACCTGTGGTAAATTCAAATGATTGAACATGATTTGGAAAGGCACACACCTGTCTATGTAAGGTCCCACAGTTGACAGTGCATGTCAGAGCAAAAACATAGCCATGAGGTCAAAGGAATTGTCCGTAGAGCTCTGAGACAGGATTGTGTCGAGGCACAGATCTAGGGAAGGGTACCAAAACATTTCTGCAGCATTGAAGGTCCCCAAGAACACAGTGGCCTCCATCATTCTTAAATGGAAGAAGTTTGGAACCACCAAGACTCTTCCTAGAGCTGMCCGCCCAGCCAAACTGAGCAATCTGGGGAGAAGGGCCTTGGTCAGGGATGTGACCAAGAACCCGAAGGTCAGTCTGACAGAGCTCTAGAGTTCCTCTGTGGAGATGGGAGAACCTTTCAGAAGGACAACCATCTCTACAGCACTCCACCAATCAGGCCTTTATGGTAGAGTGGCCAGATGGAAGCCACTCCTCAGTAAAAGGCACATGACAGCTGCTTGGTGTTTGCCAAAAGGCACCTAGAGGACTCTCAGACCATGAGAAACAAGAATCTTTGGTCTGATGAAACCAAGATTGAACTCTTTGGCCTGAATGCCATCCCTACGGTGAAGCATGGTGGTGGCAGCATCATGCTGTGGGGATGTTTTTCTGCGACAGGGACTGGGAGAGTACTCAGGATCGAGGGAAAGAGACATCCTTGATGAAAACCTGCTCCAGAGTGCTCAGGACCTCAGACTGGGGTGGAGGTTCACCTTCCAACAGGACAACGACCCTAAGCACACAGCCAAGAGAACGCAGGAGTGGCTTCAGGACAAGTCTCTGAATGTTCTGAGTGGCCCAGCCAGAGCCCGGACTTGAACCTGATCCAACATCTCTGGAGAGACCTGAAAATAGCTGTGTAGCAATGCTCCCCATCCAATCTGAAAGAGCTTGAGAGGATCTGCAGAGAAGAATGGGAGGAACTTCCCAAATACAGGTGTGCCAAGCTTGTAGCGTCATACCCAAGAAGACTCGAGGCTATAATTGCTGCCAAAGGTGCTGAAACAAAGTACTGAGTAAATGTCTGAATACTTATGTAAATGTGATATTTCTGTTTTTTATATATTTTTTATTTGTGAACATTTCCAAAAACCTGTTTTTGCTTTGTCATTATGGTGTATTGTGTGTAGATTGATGAGAGAAAAAACAATTAAATCAATTTTAGAACAAGGCTGTAACGTAACAAAATGTGGAAAAAGTCAAGGGGTCTGAATACWTTCCGAATGCACTGTAGCTTAGTGGATCCCTTAGACAGGGCTTAGACTTTATAGGGTTAACCCTAATTGCTCCAGGGTTGCCGTTGATAATGGCAGACCGTGGCTGTGACCCAACTCTCTGAGGGTGTCTCAGGTAGAGTTGGGATTTGCAAAAAACACATTTCTAATTCACACATGTGAAGTGTGTGAAATAGGAAAAATATAAGCACCCACCAAATTATTATTATTACTATTATAACAAAATGTGCTTACCATGTCCTTACCATTGCCCCCCGGGCCAAAGGCTGACCATCGCTAGACTACATTTCTGCTCTAATGCTAATGCTAACCACACACTGCTAGCTCTAGCCTTTTGCTAGCCTCGTTTCCTTATGTCTGTCTGATTTTGGTCAATGTTGATGCTAGTGCTGTTTGCCCTCTGTGTTTCGAAGATAAGCTGTGTGTAACAAACAGAGACTCTAGAGCTGGAGTCAGAAGCTTAGCCCACCATGTTGTGTGACTTGCTGCAGGGCTCCCATCTTTGTTCACAGTACAGAATAATTGCATTGGATCGCAATGCTGCAGTGCTATTCTATCCGGATAGCTAGAGGCTAAAGGCTCCCGCATACTAGATTTGGTTTGCTCCTAGCAGAAATCGGCTAGGCGAAGTGAACTTCTGTGCCTCGCATACTCCCTTAAAAGACCTTCGCTTCAAAAACTAGAAAAAAATTGCAATGTTACTGTTTGTCCCTTTTGAGACGCTGTAGCGTCAACATAGCCAGTATACACTTCCTCAAAAAAGTCAGAATTAATCTAAGATAAACCAAGAAATCTGTCATTCATTTTGACGTTTTTGCTGAGGTCTAATGCCTTCTTTTTCCTGCAGTCTGAACAGCCAAAAAGCTAATGGAATCGAATATTTCAAGCCACATTTCAAACCACCTTCGTTGGTGGTTTAAAGTCAGATACAAATCTGATCCCCGGCCATGCAACTTGTGTCTGAATGGTCAAATCTGATATATTTGCCCTCGCATTGTTTTTAGACTGTTATTTGGCATATCTTGTTGCTTGCTAGCAACTCTGTTGACAGTTTTACAAGGAAATTGTGGTAGCTAGCTTGTTAATTGTTTACTTGGCTCATCGCGCTCTAGCGACTCCTTGTGGCGGGCCGGGCGCCTGCAGGCTGACCCCCGGTTGTCAGTTGAACAGTGTTTCCTCCGACACATTGGTGCGGCTGGCTTCCAGGGTTAGGCTGGTGGGTGTTAAGAAGCGTGGTTTGCTAGGGGGGGCTTTACTTGACTCATCATGCTCTAGCGACTTCTTGTGGCGGGCCCGGCGCCTGCAGGCTGACCTAAGTCGTCAGTTGAACGGTGTTTCCTCCGACACATTGGTGTGGATAGCTTCCGGGTTAGGCTGGTGGGTGTTAATGCTCAAATCAGTATTTATTTATTTAAAAAATGTACCCCCTTTTTCTCCCCAATTTCGATCTTGTCTCATCGCTGCAACTCCCCAACGCTCACGAGAGGCGAAGGTCGAGTCATGTGTCTTCCGAAACATGACCCGCCAAACCGTGCTTCTTAACCTTTCTAGGACAGGCGTTCCGCTGAAAAGGCAGCACGGGAAATTCAAAAATATTTTTTTGAAATATGTAACTTTCATACATTAACAAGTCCAATACAGCAAATGAAAGATAAACATCTTGTTAATCTACCCATCATGTCCGATTTCAAAAATGCTTTACAGCGAAAGCACAACATATGATTATGTTAGGTCAGAGCCAAGTCACAAAAACACACAGCCATTTTCCAGCCAAAGATATGAGTCACAAAAAGCAGAAATAGAGATAAAATGAATCACTAACCTTTGATGATCTTCATCAGATGAACACTCAGTGACCTTAGAACTTCATGTTACACAATAAGTGTATGTTTTCTTAGATAAACTAAATTTTATATCCAAAAACCTCAATTACATTGGCACCTGTCAGAAATGCCTCCAAATATCCAGAGAAATTGGCGAGAGCCACGTCAATAACATAAAACTCCATCATAAACTTTGATGAAAGATACATGTTTACATATAATTTAAAGATGCAACCCTGTGTCAGATTTCAAAAAACTTTACGGAAAAAGAAACCATGCAATAATCTGAGACGGCCACTCAGATTTATTTAAAATAAAAAAATTCCCGCCATGTTGAGTCAACAGAAATCAGAAATTACATTATAATATTTCCCTTACCTTTTGATGATCTTCACCCAAGAATGCACTCCCAGGAATCCTAGTTCCACAATAAATTGTTGTTTTGTTCGATAAATGTCCATTATTTATGTCCAAGATGCTACTTTTGTTAGCACGTTTAGTACACATATCCAAACGCTCGTGCAGGTCCAGCCGAACGTCGGACGAAAACTTCAAAAAGTTATATTACAGGTCGAAAGAAACTTGTCAAACTAAGTATAGAATCAATCTTTAAGGATGGTTGTTATAATAATATTCAATAACGTTCCAACCAAAGAATTCCTTTGTCTTTAGAGAAGCAATGGAACGCAGGTCGCTATCATTGAAATGCGCGTGACCAGGACCTGGCTCTCTGCCAGACCACTGACTCAAACAGCTCCCATCTGGCTCCACATCACAGTAGAAGCCTCAAGGTTTACAGACTGTTGACATCTAAGTGGAAGCCGTAAGGAAGTGCAAACAGATCCATATCCTACTGTGCCATTCAAATAGGGCTCAGTTGAAAATCGCCAACCTCAGATATACCATTCCTGGTTGGATTTTTTCTCAGGTTTTTGCCTGCCATATGTGTTCTGTTATACTCACAGACATCATTCAATACATTTTAGAAACTTCTGAGTGTTTTCTATCACAATAGTAATAATAATATGATATATTAGCATCTGGGACAAGAAGTAGGAGGCAGTTCATCTGTGCACGCTATTTCATACTAAAAGTGAAAATGCGCCCCCTATCTGCCAAAAAGTTTTAAGGCCTGCAGTTGATACAAAGGCTGTTAGTCGTGCAATTCTAACTAAATGTTTGGTGCAGATTTCTCAAGTGAAAACATTTGCATGAAAACTAGTCATCTCTCATAAATGACATACAAAACACTTCCTTTGAAGAATCCCTATGAGTATACTGGTCGGCCAATCACTGAACGAAGCGGTGTAGACTTCAGTTACCAAACTTCGACTTGCTCAAAGAAAAAATATGTGTGTGCGTGAAAAACTGCCTAAACACCAAAACAAACAAAAATATCACAACATTTCGTCATAATATATGCACAAACTGTTTCGACTGGGAAGCTTTACACAAGCACCTAGGCTCGTACCTTTGGTATTTTAGGGGAATTTTGCCATAGAGGTGAATAGAACAAGAGAACAGAGTCATATGGCTCCTGCTTCCCTGAAAACACTGTATTACAGCCAATTAAGAGATTATATTCCCCTGTAAAAGATTCATACTGACTTTTGGGGGATTCGGTTGAAGGCAAAGCGGCAAAAGAAAAGAGAAAGAACAACCAAAGAAAGACAGAGAGAGACAGGGAGTGATATATCAGAGAGCACTGATGTGTCTGAGAAGCTGCTTGTCTTGTATGTGTTCGGGGACTCTAAGGAGGGAGAAAGCAAACACAAATCCAGCAACATTTACATAGATGTAATAAAACAGGGAAAATGATGAATACCCTCACTCCCACCCACCCCTGCCCTCATTGCCGCCTAACCTCTCCCCCTACTCCCCATCCGTCTCCCTCCCGCTGCAGCAGGGCAGAAGAATGACATGTGGACACATCAGTGAATTGCCAATTGCCAGAAGAGAGGAGAAGAGGAGACATGGAGCCGAGGAGAAGAGAGAGAGAAGAGATGAGAGAGGAGATGAGAGAGAGAGAGACGAGAGAGAAGAGAGAGAGATAAGAGAGGAGGTATGGTTTTACGCATCCAGACTGCAACCATTGGCTTTTTTTTCCTACATTAAAGTAATTCAGAAAAAAAGAACTGCAGAGAAGCACTACACTGAATACTGGATGTATCTCTTCTCTCTCTCCCCCTCTCTGTTCCTCTCTCTCTCTCTCTCCCCCATCACATATAGACAACACCGATTCTCTCTCTCTCTCCTCTGTCCTCTCCCTCTTCTCTCCCCCCTTCATAATATAGACACACCGATTCTCTCTCTCTCATCAACACTCTCTCTGTCCCTCGCTCTCTCTCACACACACAAACACAAAACACGCACTCTTTCCTGTCTTACACGCACACACATTTCTCTCATTCTCTCTCAGTTCTCTCACACGTGCTCTCACTTCTCTCACTCTCTCCCACTCTCTCTCTCTCTCTCTCTTCTCACTCACATACTTTCACTCAGAAAGAGAAATCAATAGCCACAAATTAATCATTGTGCCTTAGGCAGTCCGTGAGATAGGGGGAGGGGATGAGCCAGGGAGAGAGAGTGTGTCGTTTAGAGAGATAGAGAATGTAGGGGGTTTTTGGACCACAACACACATACATACACATGTGAACAAACACACACACCTTATGTTAGTGGAATTTGACCATCAGGGTCCAGACTTGTCAAGGCTTAGTTAAACAAGGTACAACAAGGTATTCCAATGAAACTGTCTCACCCTGATCTGTTTCACCTGTCTTGTGTTTGTCTCCACCCCCCTCCAGGTGTCACCCATCTTCCCCATTATATCCCAGTGTATTTATATACATGTGTTCTCTGTTTGTCTGTTGCCAGTTCGTCTTGTCAAGACTACCAGCGTGTTTGCCATGCTTTCTGGATTTCCTAGTCCTGTTTTCTTGCCCTCGGCTATTCGTCCGGTTCCGACCTGTTCTGCCTGCCCTGACACTGAGCCCACCTGCCTGACCATTCAGCCTGCCCTGACCTCGAGCCTGCCTGCATCCCCTGTACCTTTCGGACTCTGACCTGGTTAATGAACTTCTGCCTGTCCTCGACCTGCCTWTTGCCTGCCCCTTGTATTTTAATAAATATCAGAGACTCAAACCATCTGCCTCATGTGTCAGCATCTGGGTCTCGCCCTGTGTCGTTATAGAAACATTAGAGGTAGCACACATTTTTGCTATTTGAATTAGCTACTGTATTGAATATAATCTTGCTCATTGCTGAAAACTGGTTAARAATTCAATGTCTATGTAGCTGCCTGAAAGCACGTCTTTACCAAGACTCACCATTAGTTAAATATGTAGAGACGTACCTGAATTRGCCTGATAGAAAAGCTATTTTTCATTTTAGCATGACTCTATAGTGCTCCATTTTTCCTCCTGAAAAGACTTTGTTATCTACGCTGAATAACCTTATCTTCCAAACTGCACAAGTGTTGCTGAGGAATGCAATTTTAAGGAGCAAGGGAATTTTTATGGAATTATTTAAATTCAATGAGGCTTCGATTTAAATCTTTATTTTTTTGACGCAAGGGTATTAAGTACTTAGACACACTCGAATGTACTGTGCATAGACAGATACACTTGCCTGCATACAGGTAAGCATATGTCACCGCGTGTGCATGCAACCACACACACACAAACACACACACACAAACACACACACACATGATCGTTTGACACTGATCTAAACAGCTGCTGGTGCAATACTGTACTTGGTATTTTTCCAAAGTTCTAACAGTAACGAAGCGCCACCCCGCCACTTGTCTTGGTAAACAACTGAGGAATGGGGCTTGAGAAATATAACCACTCTCAAGCTGATAGACAGAGCTATGGATGCAAGACTGACCATCCAGCCATAACATGTGTTCTGAAGCTATACAGTCATCAATGAATTCATCAATGAATCTGAAATTCACACAATATCCACACACGTTGTTTTCATCAGAAAAGAAAAGGTTGGAAATGTGTTTCACTGTTTCCGGGCAATCAGTAAATACTACTGCACGAAAACAGTAGTATGCCTGAAACAGGGCCACTATAGGAAAGATCTAGGTAACGAAGGCATTGCAGAGATGCAGAGAATGAAGTTGAGTTACTTCTAAGTAACTTTGGGTTCCTCCTAAATCATCTCTCTCCAACATTGTGACCTTCCATTACAGAGCTTTGCTTTGGMGTGGACTGAGGCCTATACATTCATATCAGTTGTGTTCCTCCACTGTATTCACTATTTCTAATGGGGATTGTGTTTCTGCTTGCTGAAGGAAAGTCTACAAGAATATGTATTGAACACATGGAATTGGATTGTGATGATACCAGTAGTGAATAAATCCTGCACACGTGCTTAGTTTCCATTTTCTTCTTGATCAGGAATCATATTTGATGAGTATGAAACTGTTTGGTGTAATATACAGTACATGAGAGTAGAGTTGATAGTTGTATTTCCAATTTTGATCGTCATGATTTAGTGACTGCAAAGAAAATCTATTGATCTACTGGGATAAAAAAAACGAACGAATGTTTGTCCTCAAAAGATAACTATGGTTGGGTTAATCTTTTTGCAAGCAGTTGTGTTCATTTGATGAATGTATTCGCATTTTGACGGTGTAATATAGTTTTGATGACTMTATTTACATTTTGACTGTATTTACATTTTGACGCATTTACTGTTTATCAAAAGGGTACAGAGTGTGTTTTGAAAACAGACAACATAGTTCCAAAGAATCCTTGTAGGTGATTGAGAAAAACTATAATTTAACAGTCCAAAACTGGACGTAAAAACTGCAGATTGCCCCTTTAATGCTTAAAAAACACATAATTTATGTACAATAAAAATAAAAGCATAATTTATGTACAATATTTTGTGCTTGGGTGACAGGGGAGTAACCTAGAACCATTTGGATATCTCCCTCAGCTACGTCCAGATCCAGGCTTTTCCGACAGGATTTTTGTCCAATGTAATCTTTTTTTCATAACATTTACCCTGCACATAGACTAGTGACTTGGGGTTGGTGCTTGAAGCGGTGGTACTGTCTCCACCACCACAGTGTGTAGACGTGACAGAGGGTCTCACGTACAGAGAACACCTCTCAAGACATAAGCCTTGAGAAATCTGCACGAAATTTCCCCAGCTAGACCTTAAGCCTGCGTTCAAAACGGGAGCGTGTTCCCCATCTGCCAGTTCTCACTCCACTCAAAACGACAAGTACTTATTTCGCCTGGGGAAATGCTTCGCTTCTCTTTCTCACTGTGTTGGTGGGAGTGATCTTTTACCAGACACTTCTGAGAGGGGGGGAAAGAGGGGAAGGGGAGGGGAATGGGGAGGTAGAGAGGCAATTTGAGAGAGGGGGAAGGGGATTTAAGATTAAAAAGAGGGAAAGATTCATATCATATCTGTGCAGAAAGAGGAGAAAGCAGGAAAGAGAGACAGAAAGAGTGGGAGAGAGAAGGCAAGTGAGGAAGACCAACAGATTTATTTGTTTATAATGCCTCATGCTTGTAACATGTATCTATTTGAGTCATATACATACAGTATGTGGATTGAGGTATATATATCAGATATGATTTATGAGAGACATATGAGTGATGTATAAAAGACAACAGGTCTAAACAGTGATTCATTTAGCTTTGTGCTATACTGAAAACAATGTAGCCTCCTCGCACCCGTAGCATACGTGCTTGCATATATGACTGTTTGTGTGTGTTTGTGTGTAATGCATGCATGATGGATAGAGAGTAATTGCTCATGTTGAAGGTATGGCATACAGGCCTTTATTATACACAGTTAACAGTTTTCTTTCACCCTCTCAAGCTGTTGGCAGCCATCCATGTCTTTATGAGATCTCTTCAATACGATGTAATTGATGATGACTTATTAGTGAAGGACAGAATACCAAACACCACCCCTCGCAGACATGAAGGATTCACTGCCTACTCGGTCTAGAATGTTACTTTTGTGATACATGTTCTCATTTCATATAAAACGTGCTAAAGCTAATATTGGCAGATGGTTCTGCTATACAGACATGATATGTTTCAGGAATAGATTCCTGATTCCTGCAAAATGCACCGTATTACAAATGTACTGTACACTGTATTACTGTTGTTATCACTCCCAGCGAAATAACATGGCATACGCTATCCTTTCTAAAGCGAGTCTAAATGTGAGCTCAGCCCTGTTTTACAATACAGTATATTGGCCTACATAGGGAAAGGGAAAGGGGATACCTAGTCAGTTCAGCAACTGAATGCATTCAACCAGAATGTGTCTTCCACATTTAACCCCTATGAATCAGCGCATGAAGTGATGTGCTTTCCCAGCCGTGTGGGTCCCAGTGTCACCCAATGATCTTTCTGGCAACCAACCTAAAGAGGTCTACTGTAACAACATCAACAGCTACGACAAATCAACACTGTGTTCAGCACCAGTAGCTCCGTCAGCTGGATGGCGTGGCTTAGCTTGGCTTGG
The DNA here is from genome assembly GCF_002910315.2 of Salvelinus sp. IW2-2015. NCBI lineage: Eukaryota > Metazoa > Chordata > Actinopteri > Salmoniformes > Salmonidae > Salvelinus > Salvelinus sp. IW2-2015. The sequence goes on from NW_019944992.1 coordinate 15,545, forward strand.
CCGGGCTTGGCTCTGTGTGCAGCGTGGGGATAACCGGATATGTCACTGGTGCTGTTGCTGGCAGAAGCCTYACTGAGGAGACGAGGCAAGTGGGAGAATGGAGGCTTCCTAGAGTATACTGGCAGACAAGACAAGTAGGCTCTGGAGAGTTGAGTCTGGAGCAAGATCTCAGTTCACAACCCTGTCTAGCAGCACCTTGCAGTTGGATGGGAGAGTATTTGTGTGTGAATGGTGGTAATAGTTTGTGTTATTTTATCATTTTGTAGGTGTGTAGGTTGAGTTAGGTACTGTGTGTTGTGTGTATGTTTTGGGGGGTGGTGTGTATGTGTATGTGTATGTGTATGTGGTTTGTATGTGTCTCTGTCTGGTCTGTGTGTGTGTGCTGTGTTTGGTGTGTGTGTGTGTGTGTGTGTGTGTGTGGTTGTGTGTGTGTGTGTGTGTGTGGTGTGGTGTGGTGTGTGTGTGGTGTGTGTGTTGGGTGTTGTGTGTGTGTGGTGTGTGTAGGTGGGTGGTGTGTGGTTGTGTGTGTGTAGTGTTGTATTGTGACATTGAATCCCATGACAGCAGTGCTGAAATGTGTGAAACAGGGGTGTACTATGATGAACCCAGAAGTCCCAGCGGCAGTGACCTCACTCTACTGTCGTGATTCCCTCTCCTGCGACTGAGTCAATGAGATTGCTCAGGGGAAAACACACACCATACACACACACACACACACAACACACACACACACACACACACACACACACACACACACACACAACACCCACACAACACACACACACACACACACACACACACACACACACACACACACACACACACAACACACACACACACACACACACACACACACACACAACAAATGGACACAGACACACAAACATCACTACACACCATTACGCACTGCGTACTATCAGTGTCAACACGAGGATTATCCCAACAACGAACATCCTAAATGCAATGGTGACACACGCGAGGGCCACCACAGAGAAGAAGAAAAACATTCACATAGCCCAAGTCCACATTGAGAACGACTTAGTTGGCAAACCACACTCTGACATCAATCTGTATTTGTCCTATTCACATAGTGGTGGCAGGCAGTGMGATTGTAGTGATGTCATCATTGTGGTCAGGAATGGAGTCATTGGAAAGGTATCAAACACATCAACGTCAAAGGAATGGTTGATACCTTTCCATTTACTCCATTCCAGACATTATTATGAGCCGTCCTCCCCTCAGCAGCCACCACTGAAATACACTGAACCCACACTTCCTGCCTGCTTGACATCCTGCTTTCTGGCTGTCTCACTCTTTTACACTCTCAATCGCTTTCAATTCTCCCCTCCTTTCTCTCTCTCTCTCTTTCACCCCCCTCTATTTCTGCGTTTCCCTCTCTCCCCTTGTTTCTCCCCATCTCTCTCTCTCTCCCTCCCTCCCTTTCTCTCTCTCTCTTTCTCTCTCTCTCCCTCACTCCCTTTCTCTCTCCCTCCCTCTCTTCCTCTCTCTTTCTCTCTCTCCCTCTCTCTTTCTCTCTCTCTCTCCCTCTCTCTCTCTTTAATCCTCCCTCTCTTTCTTTAACCCGTCCCTTCCATACTTCTCCCATCTTCACATGCCTCCAGCTCTCAATCATTCTCCCTCCCTCTCCCTCTCTCTCTCTTTCGCTTTCTCTCTCTGTGGGTCAGTGCTCATACAGTCATCTTTATAATCTAGTGAAATAGCTGCATCGACCGCGTTTGATTTGTGATCTTTTATAGTCTCTAGTAAAAGTAACCCCCCCGCCCAGATCTATCCTGAAGTGTTCACACTCTTGTTAATGTTGGTTGGAAATCCAATTGATTTAGATAAGAGTACGGCACYTCCTAAGATCAATGGCCAGCTGTTTTAAGGGGGAATTTATGATGCTCAGCCACTGCCTCACTGTGCTCACTGTGCAGATTTTACACTGATCGCATGAGCTCACTTCCACAGCGATACTGTAAATCATAGCAAAGGGTGGCAGAGGGGTCAAATCGCTTAGGTTTTCATGAGAGTATATGAGCCTCGGCCACAGCTTTATCACCTCTGTAGCACAGCGAACAATCTGCCTTGTAGATTYGGTTCTGTTACCAGCTGTTCATTCAATTCAATTTCCTTTGTGTGTTAACATGACTGGGCTGTGAACGCCTTTCTTGCAGAAAAAAGTCAAATACATTACAGGCTTTTTATCACTTTGTATGTGCTACATTTTCAACTCTCTAAGCACACAAAT
>NW_019944992.1:25259-47458 GCF_002910315.2 Salvelinus sp. IW2-2015
TATTAATATCATTGGTTACCCCAATCCCAGATGTCTTAAAAACCACACCTCATGTTAACTTAATTTTCTTGTGTTCAGTAGTCTTCGTAGGAGAGTGGTTTGTCTGTCATTAATATCAGGTACCCCAACCAGAAGATCTAATTACCACACCTCTTTCTTTAATTTTTCTTTCGTAGTTAGAGTTTAGTAGATTGTTTATATCAAGTCATTTCTTGTACCCAACCAGAATCTTCAATAAAGCCACACTCTCTATCTTATTTGTTAAGTTCGAGCAGGTTATTAGATATCAGTGTACCCCAACCCGATCTAATAACCACACCTCATTTCTTAATGTAGTAGTAAGAGGAGTGGATTAGAGGTATTAATATCAGTGTTTAACCCCAACCAGATCTATAACCACACCTCATTTCTTGCTTAATAGATAATGGTTTTTGTAATTAATAGCTTAGACTGTGGGCGGTTATTAGTCCTATTAAATCAGTTGTACCCCAACCAGATCTTAGCAAAACCAGCCTCATTTTTTACATTTGTCAGTGAGACTCTTTGTTTTCATATATAATGTATTTCAATTATCAGTTATTGTACTCACCTTCCCAACCAGATCATAAGTTAACCAACCTCATTTCTAATGTAGTAGAACGGTTGTTTAGAGTCGTATTAATTATCAGTGATCTCCACTGTCACCCTACGCCGTTAATTCGTCCTCACTGTTCGCCGTACTATCTGTCACTCCCCAACCACAGACATCTAATAACCAACTCAGTTCTTATGTATGTAGATTAAGGAGTCTATTAATATCAGTGTACACCCCCCAACCGATCTCATTAACCACACCTCATTCCCTAATGTAGTTGAGGACTTATATCAGCTGTACCCCAACCAGATCTAATAACCACACTTTCATTTCTTAATGTAGTAGAGTGTATTAATATCAGTGTACCTCCCCAACCAGATCTAATAACCCACACTCATTTTCTTATGTAGATAGATTGGTATTAATATCAGTTACCCACCGATTACTTAATCAACCCACACCTCATTTCTTAATGGTAGTTTAGATGTATTCAATATCAGTATGTTACCCCAACCAGATCTATAACCACACCTCATTTCTTAATGTTAAGTAAGGTATTAATATCAGTGTACCCCAACCAAGATCTAATAACCCACACCTCATTTTCTTATGTTAGTAGATTGTATTAATCATCAGGTACCCAAACCAGATCTAATAACCACACCTCATTTCTTTAATGTCAGTAGATGTATTAAAATCAGTGTACCCCAACCAATTAATAAACCACACCTCATATTATGTCTTAATGTCAGTTAAGGGTATTAATATCGTGTACCCACAACCAGAATCTAACTAACCACAACCTCATTTCTTATGTGAGTAGATGTCATTCAATATCAGTGTACCCCAACAGATCTAATACCAACTAAATTTCTTAACTGTAGTAGAGGTATTAATATCAGTGTACCCCACCCAGATCTAAATTACCACACCTATTTCTAATGTAGTAGAGGTATTAATATCAGTGTACCCCAACCAGATCTAATAACCACACCTCATTTCTTATGTAGTAGAGGTATTAAATATCAGTGTACCCCAACAGAATTCTAAATAACCACACCTCATTTCTTATGTATAGAGGTTATTAATATCAGTGCTACCCCACCAGAATCTAATAACCACACCTCATTTACTTAATGTAGCTAGATGTATTAATATCAGTGGTACCCCAACCAGATCTTAATAACCACACCTTCATTTCTTAATGTAGTGAGGTATTTAATATCTCAGTTGTACCCCAAACGATCTTAATAACCAACCTCATTTCTTAATGTAGGATAGATGTATTTCATACCAGTGTACGCCCAACCGACTAATAACCACACCTCATTCTTACATGTAGTGAGAGTATAATATCAGATGTACCCCAACCAGACTAATAACCACACCTCTATATTCTTAAGTAGTAGAGGTGATTAACTATCAGTAGTACCCCAACCAGATCTAATAACCACACCTCATTTCTAATGTAGTAGATTGTATTAATATCAGTGTACCCCAAACCAGATCTATAACCAGACCTCATTTGCTTAATGTAGTTAGAGGTATTAATACAGTGTTACCCCACCAGATCTATAACCACACCTCTATTTTAACGAATGATATCACATGTTAACCGCTATACACATATTTGAATGTATAGTATTAAATCAGTGTACCCCAACCAGATCTAAAACCCACACCTCATTTCTTAATGTAGTAGAGGTGATTAATAATCAGTTGTACCCCAACCAGATCTAATAAACCACACCTCATTTCTAATGTAGTAAGTTATCAGGTACCAACAGACATAACTCATAACTGATATGGTAACACAGTGTACCCCCAACCAGATCTAATTAACAACCTCATTTCATTAATGTAGTAGAGGTATTAATATCAGTGTACCCCAACCAGATGCTATAACCCACACCTCATTTCTTAATTGTAGTGATTTAATTAATATCAGTGTACCCCAACCAGATCTGAATAACCACACCCTCATTTCATAATGTATTAGAGGATTAATATCAGGTCGTACCCCAACCGATTCTAGAACCCAACCTCATTTCTTAAGATGGCTAGGGATGTATAATCATCAGTTGTTACCCCAACCAAATCTAATAACCCACCACCTCATTTCATTAATGTAGTGAGGTATTAATATCAGTGACCCCAACCAGGATCTAATAAACCACACCTCATTTCTTAATGTAGTAGATGTCATTAAATATCAGTTGACCAACCAGATCATATAACCACACCATATGTCTATAATGTAGTAGAGGTATCTCAATATCAGTTGTACCCCCAACCAGACTAATAACCACACCTCATTTCTTACATGTAGTAGAAGTATAATATTAGTGTACCCCAACCAGATCTAATAACCACACCGTCATTCTCTATTAATGTAGTAGATGTATTAATATCAGTACCCCAACCAGATCTAATTAACCACCACCTTCATTTCTTAATGTCGTAGAGTATTAATACTCAGTATACCCCACCAGACTATAACCACAGCCTAAATTTCTTAATGTGAGTATGAGTATTATAGTCCAGCTGTACCCCACCAGATCTAACTGACCACACCTCATTTCTTAACTGTATAGTGAAGGATAATAATCCAAGTGTTGTTAAACCCCAAACCAGACTATTAATACCACACTCACTTCTTTAATGTTAGTAGAGGTATTAAATCATCAGTGTACCCCAACCACGATCTATAACCAACACCTCATTTTCTTTAAATGCTAGTAGATGTATTAATATCAGTGAACCCCAACCAGATCTAACTACACACACTTCATTTCTATGTAGTAGAGGTTTTAAATCAGTGTACCCAACCAGAATCTAATAACCAAACCTAATTTCTTGTAATGGTAATAGACGGTATTCAATATTCAGTGTACCCCAACCAGATTCTAATAACCACACCTCATTTTTAATGTAGTAGAGGTGTATTAATATCAGCTGGTACCCAACCAGATCTAATAACCACACCTCATCTTCTTATGTAGTAGAGGGTATCTATATCAGTGTACCCCAACCAGATCAATAAACCACAACCTCATTTTCTTAATGTAGTAGAGGTTATTATATCAGTGTACCCCAACCAGATCTAATAACCACACCCTCATTCTTCAATGTCAGTTAGAGGTATTAATATCAGTGTACCCCACCAGTCTAATAACACACTTCATTTCTGAATGTGTAGTAGGAGTATTAATATCAGATGACCCCAACCAGATCTAATAACCCACCCCTCATTTACTTATGTCAGTAGAGGTATTAATATCAGTGTACCCAGCCAGAAACAACCCCTAGCCACTTGTAGAGATCATAAAGGATATGAGAGGTGTATGCAATATGTCAAACTCCGTCCAAGCATTATAGAGTGAAAGGTCGAGCTACTTCCATAATGCATGATGTTTAATCCTTTCACATCTACACTGAGGTTTCTAGGCATAGTGGTTTATTGGCTAGGGGTGTTTCTAGACCAGGCGGCTTTCATCTAAAGTGTCTCAGAATGATATGATCTAGGATCAGTTTATCCTTTTTAGATCCTAATGAATTAAACAGGGGGACCTGATCCAAGATCAGCACTCTTCTATGAAAGTCTTTCAGAGCCACTCTCCATTGTCCTGAAAGCCCACACTGTCACATTATGTACAGAGATATAGCTTCCTGTTTGAAGATCATCATCTCATTTGTATAGTTTGATTGTTTGCAGCTGCCATCATCTACATATAACTTGGTAGAACAGCTTGTTGAAAACAGAGAATAAAATGCTTTGTCATTTTCGTTTCAGTTTCTCCCACTGAACATGTAAACAGTGTCTCTAATCCTAGCCATAATCATTCAATCAGCACCTTCTGTTTGTCTGCAGTCATCACGAAGCACTAGAGCTGTGTGTTGTGTGTGTGTGTGTGTGTGTTGTGTGTGTGTGTGTGTGTGTGTGTGTTTGTGTGTGTTGTGAGAGGAGACAATGAGTCTTCCATACTAAACACTCTTGGAAGGAGATTGACAAAATCCAGCTGCCAGGGTAGTGTTACACACTGTCAAGACTGAGAGTAATGGTGTTACGTGGAGGAGAAGCCCCTGACAGATGTCAGCTAGCTAGCTGAAGCTAAAACTCAGACACATTATGACAGACGCTTTCTCTTTTCACAGGATCTTCCATGATCAAATACTTATTTTCCACCATAATTTGCAAATTAATTAATAAAAAATCCTACAATGTGATTTTCAGTATTTTTTCCCCTCATTTTGTCTGTCATAGTTGAAGTGTACCTATGATGAAAATTACAGGCCTCTCTCATTTTTTAAGTGGGAGAACTTGCACAATTGGTGGCTGACTAAATACTTTTTTGCCCCACTGTATATCTCACTAGGTCAGGATATAAAAGCCTCCATATATCCACTAGTTACAATATATCCATGACATTCATGATTTCCTTAAGAGCATGAGGGTGATAGTTTGTAGTGTGATTTCCTTTACGGTCTATTGAGGTATTTAAAACAGTATTATAATCTCCCACAATAATAATAGAGTTGTATTGCTTGCAGGGTTGATCATTTATTATATATATTTTCAAAGAAGCGTGTGTCACGCCCTGACCGTAGAGAGCTTTTTATGTCTCTATTTTGGTTTGGTCAGGGTGTGATTTGGGTGGGCATTCTATGTTCATTTTCTATGTTTTGTATTTCTTTGTATTTGGCCGGGTGTGGTTCTCAATCAGAGGCAGCTGTCTATCGTTGTCTCTGATTGAGAACCATAGTTAGGTAGCTTTTTCCCACAGGGTTTTTGTGGGTAGTTGTTTTTCTGTTTTGTGTCTGCACCAGACAGAACTGTTTTGTTTTGTTCCACTTTGTTATTTTGTTTCAGTGTTCGGTTTGAATAAATAATCATGAACACGTACCACGCTGCGCTTTGGTCCTCTTCTTCAGACGAGCGTTTCAGCGTGGATCATTATTTGGTCTGTAAAGATTAATAAGTCATATCTGTTTATGGTCCAATAACATATTTAAAATCATCCATCTACCTTGCGGATCTGTTTGGACAATTTGCACATTTGGATCAAAATTACTGTTAATGAAAATCATCACCCCTTTTGAGTTTCTTTGCCCATGGGAGAAGTATATTTCACCCACCCACCAGTCCATTTTCCACTCAACTTCATCTAAAATTGTTGAATGAGTTTCCTGTAAACAATAGATATTATATTGCTTCTCTTTGAGCAAGGAAAATATTTGTATTATTATCTGCTAAGCCATTGCAATTATAACTGGCTATACTTATTTAATAATTTATCATAATGAGATACAAGTTTCAAATCTATTCATCATAATATATGTTTGTAAATGTACCATTAAAAAGTACCATAGTGATTGAGTGACCATATACATAGCTGTACCATGATGTTTGCATTGCTACTAAGTAATCCTCAAATTGTTCCCCACTACTCCACCCGCCAAAGCCCCTCCCAAGTTGGGTTGTCATCCTAGTGACTGGCAGACCACCCCCGTCCCCCCGGATCCCTAGGGCCCCCGAAAGGCCAGGACCCATCCTTGGAAAAGAGCACACAGTGCCACCCACAGAACAGATCAAACACTAAAAGTATTTCCAATGCTCTCACCTCAATTTGCTTTATATATTGCTGTTAAAATATACATATATATTAAAATATCCTACGTATATTAATTTACATCATTTACAATTAATATGCATAATAAAGTTGGCAGTTTGTGCAAAGGATTGTTACCTATAACCAGGATTGCCATTGCATTACATTGCATTTTGTCAAGTAATTATTATTTTACAAAACAATTATTGTGATTCCTCCTATATTGGCCCTAACATCCTTACCCCCTTGCAACAGAAGTGGGACACACACACACACACACACACACACACACACACACACGCACGCACACTCTTACACACTCAACTCTTTCCCCCCACACTCAACCATGAGCTCAGATGCTCAAAGGTTGTTACATCCCAGAGCCCAACTTAACAAAGGACCTGATTCATGAATGCATATACAGTACCAGCTGTTTGAGAAAGCATGCAAGATTGAGCAAAATTTGCAAAAATGTGAGATTTGATTAAGCATTGTCAAGTCCTAGGTGATGGAGATCAGATCCACCCCGTTGCCCTGAAACACACAAACGCTGGTCCCCCGTTGTGACCATTTCCCCAAACATCTCTGTGCAGTCAGACCTTTGATTATTTTGTGGCACCAGGGCCACAATTATAAGCCCCCTCTCCGATTGTCTGAGTGTGGCCTCCTCCCCATGGGTTACTGGAGCTAGTGCTGCCACCACTGCCACTGCCTGGGTGGGGGCACTCCAGCGGAATCCCCACCGGCTAGGTACAAGGTCATTAAGGTTCTCATTAGCAGCTTTGAGAATTTCCTTGTATATAATGCTCTCCCATCAATTCAGATGGCTGATTGAGGACCTTTGTGTTTGTTTTCTATGATTGTGTTTTGTATGTTTTGCTTTTGTAGTGTGTTTGATGTGTATATTTTTGTCATTACAGGGCTCATCTGTAAAAGAGACCTTGGACTCAGCATGACTCCCTGTCAAAATAACAGTTCAATACAAAGAGAATGTAGAGCAGAAACAGTTCCTAATAGTGTTCCTATGTGTGTTTCAGGTGGGGAACCTGGGCCTGCTCTTCATGCTCCTGTTCTTCATCTATGCAGCACTGGGGGTTGAGCTGTTTGGAGAACTGGGTGAGTTGGTAGTGATGGGCTGGAACAAAACCCTGCATACCCAATGGCGCACCACGTTCAGAGTTGTACATATCCAATCCTGTTAGATTACAGAGCCAAGACAGAAATAGAAACGGACTTGTCGTAAAGTATCTGGAAGCAGCCAGAGCCAAGAAGTATCATGGAGACTAGACAGGAGAACCAATAACACATCAGCTAGGCCTGTCTTCAAACTGTCACTCTCTCTCTATGGACTCTAGTCATGTCTGCTGGAGGTCATCTCTCAWCCCATCAGTCTTGAGCAAAGGATTAGAGCCAAATGCAACTGTAGTAAGGAGAGAGATGTGTAAACAATCAGCCAAGACAGCTTTAAGACCAGGAGCAAACAACCACGTCTGCTGCTGTTGGTTTCTAAGACGACTGAACAGATAAATGTTCTCTATATAAACTGTTATTTTCTCTTCATGTATCTTTATCTCTCCCTCTATCCCTTCGTCCTTCCCCCTGTTCCCCCCTCTCTGTATCTATCTTTCTCTATTTGTTTCTCTCTCCCCTTATCTCTCACTCTCTCTTACCTCYCCATCCCTCCCGCCCCCATGTCTCCCTCCCCTWTTCCTCCCTCCCTCCTTACTCTCCTCTCCCAGTGTGTAACGAGGACTACCCATGTGAGGGGATGAGCCGCCATGCTACCTTTGAGAACTTTGGCATGGCCTTCCTCACTCTGTTCCAGGTCTCCACTGGGGACAACTGGAATGGGATCATGAAGGTATGGATGGACTTCTACATGGTGATCTATGGAGTGTTTATTACAATAAATTAGATAGTTGATCATCTGATACTTTAATCTAAAATGACTTCGATTACCATGTTTCAATGTGTTGCCTTTTGGGTTGTATTATTCAGTTGTCATGTTGATGTCTGTGGTTGGTATTTGGWGCCTGGCTTCTTAGCTGCAGAGAAGTTTCAGAGTAATTACCAGCTCTGTGGCCCTGAGGGCAGACCCCAAGCCTATATCAAATCAAATCAAACCTTATTTGTCACATGCGACGAATACAACAAGTGTAGACTTTACCGTAAAATGCTTACTTACAAGCCCTTAACCAACAGTGCAGTTCAAGAAGAGTTAAGAAAATATTTACCAAGTAGACTAAAATAAAAAGTTATAATAAAAAGTAACACAATTACAATAACAATAACGAGGCTATGTACAGGAGGCACCGGTACCGAGTCAGTGTGCAGGGGTACAGGTTAGAGGTAATCTGTACATGTAGGTGGGGGTGAAGTGACTATGCATAGGAAACAAACAAAACGCGAGTAGCAGCAAAGTACAAAAGAAGGGCAGGGGGGGGGTCAATGTAAATTGTCCGGTGGCAATTTTATTAAATGTTCAGCAGTCTTATGTCTTGGGGGTAGAAGCTGTTGAGGAGCCTTTTGGTCCTAGACTTGGCACTCTGGTACCATTTGCCGCACGGTAGCAGAGAAAACAATCTATAACTTGGGTGACTGGAGTCTCTGACAATTTTATGGGGCTTCCTCTGACACCGCCTATTATATAGGTCCTGGATGGCAGGAAGCTTGGCCCTAGTGATGTACTGGGCCGTACGCACTACCCTCTGTAGCGCCTTACGGTCAGATGCCGAGCAGTTGCCATACCAGGCGGTGATGCAACCGGTCAGGATGCTCTTGATGGTGCAGCTATAGAACCTTTTGAGGATCTGGGGACCCATGCCTAATCTTTTCAGTCTCCTAAGGGGGAAAATATTTTTTGTGCCCTCTTCATGACTGTGTTGGTATGTTTGGACCATGATAGTTTGTTGGTGATGTGGACACCAAGGAACTTGAAACTCTCGACCCGCTCCACTACAGCTCCGTTGATGTTAATGGGGGCTCGTTCGGCCCACCTTTTCTTGTAGTCCTCGATCGCTCCTTTGTCGTGCTCACATTGAGGGAGAGGTTGTTGTCCTGGCACCACACTGACAGTTCTCTGACCTCCTCCCTATAGGCCGTCTCATCGTTGTCGGTGATCAGGCCTACTACTGTTGTGTCGTCAGCAAACTTAATGATGGTGTTGGAGTCGTGTTTGGCCACCCAGTCGTGGATGAACAGGCAATACAGGAGGGGACCAATTACACACCCCTGAGGGGGCCCAGTGTTAAGGATCAGCGTGGCAGACGTGTTGTTGCCTACTCTTACCACCTGGCGGCGGCCCATCAGGAAGTCCAGGATCCAGTTGCAGAGGGAGGTGTTTAGTCCCAGAGTCCTTAGCTTAGTGATGAGCTTTGTGGGCACTATGGTGATGAATGCTGAGCTGTAGTCAATGAACAGCATTCTCACATAAGTGTTCCTTTTGTCCAGGTGAGAAAGGGCAGTGTGGAGTGCTGTTACAGTAAAACTTACCCAACTTTCTCTCAGCTTATCCTAACCTAACCACGCCCGACGCCTCGAATCCAGTATGGAGCGAATGGAGTACGCCGGGGCCCCCCCGATGTCTAGAGGGGGTGGAGGAACCTCCCGCACCTCAGACTCCTGGAGCGGGCCAGCCACCACCGGCCTGAGGAGAGACACATGGAACGAGGGGTTAATGAGGTAATCGCGGGGAAGCTGTAACCTGTAACATACCTCGTTCACTCTCCTCAGGACTTTAAATGGCCCCACAAACCGCGGACCCAGCTTCCGGCAGGGCAGGCGGAGGGGCATATTCCGGGTCGACAGCCAGCCTCACTGCGGTGGCGATCTGCGTTCTCCTTTTGACGCATCACGGCCTGCTGAATGTGAACACGGACAGCTTCCCATGTCTCCTCTGCGCGCCTGAACCAGTCGTCCACCGCAGGAGCCTCGGTCTGACCCTGATGCCAAGGCGCCAGAACCGGCTGGTACCCCAGTACGCACTGGAAGGGAGAGAGGTTAGTGGAGGAGTGGAGAAGCGAGTTCTGTGCCATCTCGGCCCAGGGCACCAATGTCGTTCACTCCCCCGGCGCGCTCCTCCACCCCTATACCCGGGGTTCCTGCTCCTGCTGGCGCCATAGTTTGGGTCGGTAATTCTGTAGTGAGGTGCGTACTGGCGGCAGAGAAGTCAGGCGCAGGAGAGCGAAATCGTTTAATATCCATTAACCACCGTCAACAGAACAATACAATAAATGGGTCAAACAAAACCCGGTAAATACCAGCATACCGTTGCATAAGCACTACAAGAAACGATTACCGACAAGGACATGGGGGAAGAACAGAGGGTCAAATACACAACATATAATTGTTGGAATTGGAACCAGGTGTGATGGAAGACAAAACCAAAGGAAAATGAAAAGAGGATCAGCGATGGCTAGAAGGTCGGCGACTTCGACCACCGAACGCCGCCCGCACAAGGAGAGGGACCAACTTCGGCTGAAGTCGTGACACATAGCATCAATAACCTGTCTGTCTCCCTGCCTGTCTGCATGTCTCCCACTTTTCTCACACTCTTTACCCTTTGTAGTGTGTGAAACTACGCAATGTCTTGCGGGAACCTGCACAATGTTATTACAATACATTATTTAGATACATTGTAAAAAATGCAGTATTTTCCCACACCCTACCCCAGCCAGGTGCAATTTGGGGGAAGAACACAACAAATAAACAGCTGTACATGTGTCTCCTTACCACAATCAATCAGTATGTCAAAAATAATCTCTGCTCAGAGGGCTTTAGAAATAACTTTTGCAGAGAGAGAAGCGAGTGTGGAAGGTGATGAATTTGGAAGATGATGAATTTTCAGAATATGAGGATGTTTTATTAGTGTCCCAACACCCACTGACACATACTGTAAACCGGCACCCCTGTAATTCAAACAGCTAAAATGGACCATGGACCTCTCCCAGAAGTTCCTGTGAGTAAAAATGTGTGATGGGTCCACACACAAAAGCTGTAGGTAGCCTAACGGTTAGATCATTGGGCCAGTAACCGAAAGGTCGCTAGGCCGAATGTCCCAGCCTACAAAGTGAAACATTTGTCGATGTGCCCTTGAGCAAGGCACCTAACCGTAACTGCTCCATGGTCGCCACTGATAATGGCAGACCCTGGCCGTGACCCCAGTCTCCGAGGGTTTCTCAGGAAGAGAAGGATATGCAAAAAAACACATTTCCAATAACCACATGTGTATAATACACACTGACAAATATAAGCAGAAACCAAATTATTATAATAAAATGATGTTGTGTAAAGATCTGTTGGACTACTTTACACGACTGGAACAACCTCTATATCTAACCCAGTGTTGTAACGGTGGTCCTCCTCCTCTTCAACCGAAAAGGAGGAGTATTGAGGGAACCAAGGCGCAGCGGGTTGTGAACACATAATATTTATTAAAGACAAGACGAAAACACGAACTTCACTATAAACTAACAAAACAACAAACGGAGTAGACAGACCTGAACGACGAACTTACATTAAACACGAGAACGCACGAACAGGGAAAATAGCCTACACATAAAATGACGATGTACAACACAAACCGAACAGTCCCGTATGGTGCGACAAACACTGACACAGGAGACAACCACCCACAACGAACACTGTGAAACAACCTACCTAAATATGACTCTCAATTAGAGGAACGCCAAACACCTGCCTCTAATTGAGAGCCATACCAGGCAACCCTTAAACCAACATAGAAACAGACAACATAGAATGCCCACCCAAACTCACGTCCTGACCAACTAACACATACAACAAACTAACAGAAATAGGTCAGGAACGTGACAAGTGTACAGTTTGCTGTAGAAGAAGTATCAGTTATGCAGCTGTTTCCTCTGTCCATCCAGCTCTGGTTTCTGTGTTGTAATTGAGTCTTATGACTGTCTCAAGACCAGCCAAGGGGAACTGAGTCTGTGCTACACATTGAACTCTTACACCACATTTAGCAACACACAATGTCATCTGAATTTGGCCTGATACTGTGCTGGTATGTGGGTATGTGTGCATGAAACCACAGAACCATAGAATGATCATGGAAAATGTCTAGTTCTCTGGATGGTGTGTGTGTGCTACCAAATGGATCAGTGGAGGCTGGTGACTTGAATAATTGAGGAGGATGGGAGACCCATGGTATAGGCGTGGAACGCAGGGAGAAGACAGACTGACATCAAAGACTAATTATTTTAACCTAAAGCATTTAATAAATACATTTATAGTACACTATTATGGGGAATGGGAATGAGAGGGCTACTTACACCGTGCTGGAAAGGGATCACAGAAGTGATTGAATGAGGGTATGAGGCATGAGTTGAGGTGTTCAGAGGATTGACCAGTGCAGGACAGAATTTGACTGGAAAGACCAAAAACAATAACACAACACAGTTAGACAAAAGAGCTAAGAATGAGTTAGTCCATGCAGGGATTAAAATCATTGATGTGTTATAATGTGATTGTGTTTGTGTATGTGATTGACTCTACGTACAGTAATGAGAGAACATTGATAGGGATACTCACACCGCATGGAAGGGAAACATTCAATGTGCCAGTGGATGAGCGGGCACATGAGACGTGGCTTCAGTTCATGTCAGGAGAGAGTAGACAATGGTAGTGGAGTTGAGTAGACATCACCTCTTAATCAGGGAACAGGAGGGGACTGTAAATACAAATAGCAGACACATTCCATTACAGCTGCGCCATCGTAGGTTTGGACAACGAGTTTCTCTATGAAGTTAAACTCAGACATCTCAAAATTCATAAAGTCAAACACCGACTGCGGCGCATCTCGCCCACTTGACACATCAAAGTAGCCCAAGAAACGTTCCTGATAAGCCTAATATTCCACATAACTGACGATAACTGCAAACTGCAAGCGACTGGTGGCCACCATAGGTCCAAGAGTAGTGGGGCATGTTTACCACTGGGTCCTGGAAAGTTTTTTCCCTTATGTTTAATCTAACTAGGAAAACTCTGAACCCTAACAAAGGTATGACAGTTGAATTCATCAGTTGTAAAAGGTGTTATAATGGGCTATGATGGGACCAGTTTTTCGCGAATCAGGTACGATGGATTAAAAAACTCTGAAAAAACTCCTGGCCCTTTGGGGGATGCAAACCCTGTCAAACTGCAGCTACCTTAATACAGTTGAGTCGGAAGTTTACATACCCTTAGCGAAATACATTTAAAACTTAGTTTTGACATTCTGTTCTGTACATGCGAGTAGAAAGTCTCTGTTTAGAGTCACGTTAGGATCACCACTCTTATTTTAAGAATGTGGAATGTCATGAAATAATAGTCAGAGAGAATGAATTTTATTTTAGCTTTTTTTTTTCATCCATCATTCCAGTGGTTTCAGCAAGTTTACATACACTTAATTAGTATATGGTAGCGATTGCCTTTTTCAATTGTTTATTGGGTCAACGTGCGCTTCCACAAGCTTCCACAGATTAAGTGGTGAATTTTGGCCCATCTCCTCTGCAGAGCTGATGTAAACTGAGTCAAGGTTTGTAGGCCTTCTTGCTCGCTCAGGTCATCGTCGTCCCACGTTTTTTGAGTTCTGCCCACACCATTTTCTTACTGGGATCTTGAGGTCAGGGCTTTGTGATGGCCACTCAAATACCTTGACTTTGTTGTCCTTAAGCTATTTTGCCAGAATTGGAATATGCTTGTGGTCATGCTGCTCCATTTGGAAGACCATTTTGCGACCAAGCTTTCACTTCCTGATGATGCTCTTGAGATGTTGCTTCAATATACAAAATAATTTTCTCAGTCTCCATGATGCCATCTATTTTGTGAAGTGCAACCAGTCCTCTGCAGCACAACGCACCAACAACATGATGGCTGCCACCCAGTGCTTCACGCGTGGGATGGTGTTCTTCGGCTTGCAAGCATCCACCTCTTTTCCTCAAACATAACGATGGTCATTATGGCCAAACAGTTTATTTTTTCTTTCATCAACAAAGGACATTTCTCCAAAAAGACGATCTTTGTCCATGCTGCAGTTGCTCAAACCGGTAGTCTGGCTTTTTATGGCGTGTTTTGGAGCAGTGGCTTCTTCCTTGCTGAGGGCCTTTCAGGTTATGTCGATATAGGACTGTTTTCTGTGGAAATAGATACTTTTTGTACCTGTTTCCTCCAGCATCTTCACAAGGTCCTTTCCTGTTGTTCTGGGATTGATTTGCACTTTTCGCACCAAAGTACATTCATCTCTAGAGACAGAACGCGTTCCTTCCTGAGAGGTGTGACAGCTGTGTGGTCCATGGTGTTATCTCTGCGCACTATTGTTTGTACAGATGACGTTTGTAACTTCAGGCTTTTGGAAATTGCTCAATGATGAACCAGACTTGTCGAGGTCTACAATTTTTTTTTCTTGAGATCTTGGCTGATTTCTTTAGATTTTCCCATGAATATCAAGCAAGAGGCACTGAGTTTGAAGGTAGGCCTTGAAATACATCCACAGGTACACCTCCAATTGACTCAATTATGTCCAATTAGCCCATCAGAAGCTTCTAAAGCAATGACATAATTTTCTAGAATTTTCCAAGCTGTTTAAAGGCCGCAGTCAACTTAGTGTATGCAAACTTCTGACCCACAGGGAATTGTGGTACAAGTGAGTTTATACGTTAAATCATCTGTAAACAATTGTTGGAAAAAATTACTTGTGTCATGCACAAAGTAGATGTCTAATCCTGACTTGCCAAACTATAGTTTGTTAACAAGAAATTTGTGGAGTGGTTTGAACAGGTTTTATAAATATAATGTATTTAATGAAATCACAAGTCCAATACAAGCAAATGAAGAATAACATCTTGTGAATCCAGCCAACATGTCCGATTTTTAAAATGTTTTACAGCGAAAACACAACATATATTTATGTTAGCTCACCACCATATCCCAAAAAACACAGCCATTTTTTCACAGCAAGATAGCTTTCACAAACCCACAAATAGAGATCAAAATTAATCACTAACCTTTGAACAACTTCATCAGATGACAGTCATATGACATCATGTAATACAATACATTTATGTTTTGTTCGATTATGTGCATATTTTATAGCCAGAAATCGTGGTTTTACATTGGCGCCATGTTCAGAAATGGCTCCAAAATAGCGAAAGTAATTACAGATAGCAACGTGAAATACAGAAATACTCATCATAAACTTTGATGAAAGATACATGTTTAACATATAATTAAAGATACACTGGTTCTTAATGCAACCGCTGTGTTAGATTTAAAAATAACTTAGTCAAAACACAGCATCATAATCTGAGACAGCGCTCGCCATTCTCCGCCATGTTGATCAACAGAAATACGAAATTACATCATAAATATTCCCTTACTTTGATGACTTTCATCAGATGCAGTGCCAGGATCCTAGTTCCACAATAAATCATTTTTTTGTTTTATAATGTCATTCTTCTGTCGAATTAGCAACTTTGGCTAGCATGTGTAGTTCACGTGTCCATCGAACTTTACGCTAATGAACGAAAACTTCAAAAAGTGATATTACAAATCGAATAAACTGGTCAAACTCAGTTGAGAATCAATCTTCAGGATGTTTTTCTCATATATATCCAATAACGTCCCAAACGGAGCATTTCTTCATGTCTATCTAACGCAGTGCAGACAAAGACATCACATGCCCTCTGTGCGTGGCCAAGAACTGGCAATCTGCCTGACCTGTCACTCCAAAGGCTCTCATCCGGTCCCACATGAAGCTATATGTGTAACGAACGTCTACTTCGTCCTCCTCCTCAGATGAGGAGAGGCGAGAAGGATCAGATTACCAATATGCAGCGTGGTAGTTTGACATAATGACATTTATTTACAAAACAGACGAAGACGAAAAACTCTTAAACAAACTACAAAACAACAAACGACGTAGACAGACCTGGACTTAAGAACTTACATATACACGAAGAACGCACGAACAGGTACAGACTACAAACAAACCGAAACAGTCCCGTGTGGCGCTACAAACACAGACACAGGAGACAACCACCCACAAACAAACAGTGAGAACACCCTACCTTAATATGGTTCTCAATCAGAGGAAACGTCAAACACCTGCCTCTAATTGAGAACCATATCAGGCAAACCATTAACCAACATAGATACACATAACATAGAATGCCCACCCCAACTCACGCCCTGACCGACTAAACACATACAAAACAACAGAAAACAGGTCAGGAACGTGACAATATGCTTCATTCCACGTTCTACTGCCTGTTGACATCTAGTGGAAGGCRTATGAAGTGCATACAGATCCATAAATATAAGGCAATTGAATAGGCGATGCCTTTCACAGCGACCCATTTCAGAATTTTCACTTCCTGTTTGGAAGTTTGCCTGTCATATGAGTTCTGTTTTACTCACAGATATAATTCAAACAGTTTTAGAAACTTCAGAGTGTTTTCCATCCAATAGTAATAATAATATGCATATCATATGATCTAGGACAGAGTACGAGGCCGTTTAATTTGGGCACAAATTCATCCAAAAGTGAAAATGTCGCCCCCTATACCTAAGAAGTTAATGACTCCAAGTGTAAGTAAAGTGTAAGTAAACTTCCGACTTCAACTGTACCTCCTCTGTCTCCTGTAATTTGAAAAAACTCATTTGAATTTAATTATATCCAAAAAATGCTCAACTATCACTCTTCACTCTTAATCTCTATCCAACAATGTCACCAAGCTTCTCAACACATAGAACCACCATAATGATCTTTGGCACAATCCCAATACAACACACTAGATTCATTCTCTGACCTAATTCTATGATTGGATGGACAACATGTCAGTTCATACTGCAAAAGCTTTGATAGGTTGGAGAACGTCCTCCGGAAGTGGTCATACTTACCACGTATGTCTTTGGATGGGGGTGATTCTTTCGAGCATCCTAGGTTTTGTATTGAAGTCAATATAGCCAGAGGAGAACGGAATCTAGCAGTCCTCTGGCTACACCATGGTGCTACGCCAGACAGTGATGTCGAAGTTAATGTAGACCTACATTGCAAAACAGTGTATTTTAATCAATTATTTGGTGACATATGAATATATTTAGTATAGTTTGATCTAAAAAGGATAACTTTTTAAATGTTTCACTGTATATATTTATTTTTATTTTATTACTGAGGAGTATGGTCCTCCCCTTCCTCCTATGAGGAGCCTCCAACGGAATGAAAGATATGTTTTTGTAATATGGTGGAAAATTCGAAGATTTTGTTGTAATACTGTTTATGCATCGAATAAGGTTTCTCAGTACTGTCTCATCTGTGTCTGTGGGACTGAGTTGGGCCTCTCGGGCTGGGCGCTGGTAATTAATTTTTGATGGCTTGGTGATAAAACCTACAGCTTGCATTCCATTGAATGATTATTCTCTGTGAAATGCTGGCCTGTCTTCCAGGGCCATGTGAACCCTCCTGCAGTTTCTCTCCCACATGCAGATGTACACTGGACTTCAGAAATTGTGATGAGGACCCAGTGTCCCATGTTGCATTTGTATCTGTGTTTTAAGGTGTGCGAAACAAAGAAGATAACCCTGTATAAACAAGCAGTAAATGACCTAGAGACAGAAATCTTGCGCAATGTAAATCTTGCGGTCTGTTGCTTGATAGCACAATGTACCTTTACATAATTCTACACATCTGTTTTTTGTCATGAACATTCAGGAGGATGTACTTTGCTATAAAGAGCTTTAACCCTGATCACTTATGGGGGTCGTTGACCAACTCCATTTTTGCAATAATTAATAATACAGTTTGATTGTTTTGAAGAAATCTAAAAGTCTCTCTCCTTTGAGTCAGAAATATTCCACGACAATATTTGTCGACGAGGATTATGGGTGACTTGCTGATACAGTGCCTTGCAAAAGTATTCATCCCCCTTGGCGTTTTTCCTATTTTCTTGCATTACAACCTGTAATTTGGATGGATTTTTATTTAGATTTCATGTAATGGACATACACAAAAGAGTCCAAATTGGTGAAGTGCTGCTGTTGCTGCACTGAAGACCAAGTACAGGTCCCAGCTAAACATTGAGCAGCAGCTGAGAGTTGCAGTATCATGCTTCAAGCCCCGCTTCGAAAAGCTGTGCTCTGCAAAACGTGCTCATTGTAGCCATTAATCCTGACTTCCTCATTTTGATTTAAAAAAATCAGCACAAATTGTTTTATTCATTTTTGTTTTATAGGTCAGTGTTTCATATATTGTGCTCCTGAGTTAATGTTGCTGATCAATTTGAATGTATTATTATTTATTGATTATATTGAATTTTATTTTTCAGTATCAAATGGTCCAAAAATGATTACAGTTTAAATAAGGATTCATTTATTTATTTTTTTTTCAGGCAAATTGGTGCACTTTAAGTCTTTTCTGTTACAGACTAAAAAACAATGTTAATAAAGTTATTCTTTGTTGTAAGTTGATCTATATTTCTTTCTTTTTTCTTTTTTTGTTTTCTTTAATGTTAATAAGGATACAATGTTATGCAGAGGTGTACTTTTTTAATTTTTATAGACAAATTATACTATTTACAGTCGCGGCGGAGAGTTGGGGGGTGCGAAATGTTTACTTCTTCCTAGGGGGGGCGTAACAGAAAATAATTGAGAAGCACTGCATCTGTGTGTTAAGGAGTGCGAAACTGAGAAGATAACCCTGTGTAAACAAGCAGTAAATGACCCAGAGACAGAAACCTGACACAATGTATATCTTGCTGTCTGTTGCTTGTTAGCACAATGTACCTTTGTACAATTCTACACATTTTGTTTGTCATGAACATTCAGGGGGATGTACTTTGCTATATAGGGCTGTACCCCAAATCTGCTCGTTGGGCTCTCAGCGATCACATACGGGGAATGCGTTGACCAGCTCCGTTATTTCAATAATTAATAATAAAGTTGGATTGTTTTGAAGAAATCTAAAAGTCTCTATCCTTTGAATCAGAAATATTTGACGAGAGTAAACAGTAGCAATGCAGTCCAAAGTATATTACATTTGGGCTATCCTCACTTCAGTAGCAATGCATTCCAAAGTATATTAAATGTGGGCTATCCTCACTTCAGTAGCAATGCAGTCCAAAGTATATTAAATATGGGCTATCCTCACTTCAGTAGCAATGCGGTCCAACGTATATTAAATGCGGGCTATCCTCACTTCCCACAACTGTGCATCGCCTCATTGTCCCCCACTAATTGTGTTCTGTTACATAATCATCATGGCTCATGTTTTCTTCCCCCATGTTCCTAGAGAACAGTGACAGCTAGGCCTTGACAGAATAACACTTCAAGAACAGCTCCTCCATTACAGATGATGAGATGCTGATCTATCGGCCTCCATCTCCAAATTCACAGAAAAGCCACATCCTGTTCCACAGCCTACTGTCGTTTGTCACTGCTTATCTGGGAGTTCCTTTGTGTCGACCATTGCAAAGTCAGTCCTTATCTCTCACATGGCTGTGTAAGAAATTGCAAAACAATGCTGCAGTAAAATGTGCCTGTGGTGTTAACCTTTTCATACGTTAGTTCCAAATATCTCTAACAGTCACCCTAGTGTGAGTTTTTTTTATGTGATGTTAGAATGTTCTCTCCAGTCCAGAATGTGATTGTTAAGCAACATAACATTTAATCTGCACTGCCCTCAAATCAAGGCACGCAGCCAGTTTTTATTTATAGGCTGTTTTCAACTTGTCAATTTCAAATGATTTTCTAACAAGTTTTTATTTTCTAAGAACAGTTTGAATTTTTTTGAAATTTCTGACCCGGTCAGAATTCCCCAAGCACTTCCCAATTGTTTGTGCAGTTCAAGTCTGCAGACAAAGTGTGTCCCTTGCCGAGATGAGGAGCCAGCATGGTCATCACCACGGACCGGACACCCCAAGCCCCTCATAATGTTGAATGTCAGTGGTGGACCCTGTGTAAACTACAATGTCCTGGACAAATCCTGTCTTCACGTCGCACATCACAAAGAACTTGACCCCAAACCTGTGCCTTTTGGAGGGAATATATTGACATAAGGCCAGCCTACCTTTCCATAATATCAGGGACTCATCAATGCCTAGGTACTTGTATGGCACAAATACCCGACCAAATGCTGATGTCAGCCTGGTAAGAACATTTCTTATTTTGTATAACGGGTCATTTAGGATGGCAGTAGCATTGTTGATGAAATGTGGGCATCGCAGCAGAACTAGGAAGCAGTCTTGGGAAAAGAGGGTGGCAAAGAAGGGAGTTGCAAACATAGGATTGGTGCTCCAGTATTCTCTTAGGGAGTTCTTCTTTACTATCCCCATGAGAAGGACTGTCACCAGGAAGGTATACATTTCACTAATTGTGGTTGTCACCCATTTAGCGAGTTTACCCCTCACTCCTGGCTCTCTCTTATTCTGTAGCTCCAAGGCATAGCGATTGGTCTCTACTATGTCTCCCACCAGCTCCTCTGTCAGAAACAACTTGAAGCCCTCTGCCTCAGATGGAAATGGCAAGGGGCGTTGCACTCCAGACTGGGACTCATCAAAGCAAACAGCAGGGCCAGGAGGGGTGAAATGGTTGGCGGCCTTCCAGCTACCACAGAACTCCTGTACTTCATCCACTGTCGGTCTGCCTCCATCACCACCAGCATCTTCAAAGGAACCTGGACCTTTGTCAGTGGACAAGGGGTCTTCAGAATCAGGGTTCTCAATGGCTACAAGGTTTGGGGGCAGCTCCTCACTGTCACTGTCAGAATCTGATTCCTGACTTTAATACTCAGACTCATTGTCAGAATTTTAAGAAAACTCCAGAATTTCAGCATTTGTGAGTTGTCTCCGATTGAAAGACATTGCGAGCAGCTAACCGATCGCTGCAGCTGTACATAGTCCATCTGTAAACTACCCACCCAATTTACCTACCTCACCCCCCATACTGCTTTTATTTATTTACTTTTCTGCTCTATATAATTATTGTTTTATTTACATGTTTTCAAGTACTATTGACAAATCATGCATTCACGATTCTTGCATAGATTGTCAATAAGGCACGGGAACGATGGCAGATTATATATTCCCTTCAAATGCTACTATAAACAGACCAAACTCATCTTGTTCTTCTCTTATTATTTTGGTTTCTGCGAGAGAGAAAAAGCATAGGCAGCGTGCAGAACCTACCTTTACTCAATTATTTTGATCAAATGGTGACCTCAACCCGTGATTGTGAAATTATAATAGTTATTGCTATTAGCTAATTCATATTGTAGTGTCAGCCAAGTGTTATAAACAATATGACCTCTTGTGTTATCGTTAATCTTTCCTCAGTCAGCTTTTAGGACAAATGTAGGCCTACACTTTTTCCGGTTTGGCATGATTGTGTTATGCTGTAGCTACTTCTGTGAATGTCTGAACATTGCATCCACAAAATAACTGCTCACATTCTGGACATAACTTTGTAAGATTGTGTTTGTGCAAGATGTTTCTGAAAAAACAGGTGTGCCAGCTCAAATAGCTGATTGTTGCCTCATTTGAAACTGGCTGTTCTAAAATAAGCGTTCTAATTACACTGGTTTGATCGTAACGCTACAGGGATCACTGAAGAATGATCACACCCTTGTGATGATACGTGTGAAAATGTTAAAGATAAAGGATTAGGGGTCGACTGTTCTTAGGCTAGGTTGAGGAGTGATATTGCAATGAGGAGGAGTTGAAGACAAGGTTTCAGTTCAGATATTTATTACTAACTAAAAAGGACCATAGTGATAGTTAATACTAATAATACCTGCTAATAAAAACTGAATCCTGATGTTTTATTAGTGTCCCCAACACCACTGACAACATACACTGGACACCTGGGCACCCCTATAATTTAAAACATCTAAAATGGACATGGACCTCTCCCAGAAGTTCCTGTGAAGTAAAATGTAGTGATGGGTCACGACTCAAAAGCGGGTAGGTAAGCCTCAACGGTTTAGAGAGTTGGGCCAGTAACCGAAAGGTCGCTTCGGC
>NW_019944992.1:48247-49175 GCF_002910315.2 Salvelinus sp. IW2-2015
CGAATCCCCCAACCAACAAGGTAAAACATTTGTCGATGTGCCCTTGAGCAAGGCACCTAACCGTAACTGCTCCATGGTCGCCACTGATAATGGCAGACCCTGGCCGTGACCCCAGTCTCCGAGGGTTTCTCAGGAAGAGAAGGATATGCAAAAAAACACATTTCCAATAACCACATGTGTATAATACACACTTGTACATGACAAATATAAGCAGCCACCAAATGATTATAATAAAATGACGATGTGTAAAGATCTGTTGGACTACTTTACGTGACTGGAACATTGTCCTCTATATCTAACCCAGTGTACAGTACAGTTTGCTGTAGAAGAAGTATCAGTTATGCAGCTGTTTCCTCTGTCCATCCAGCTCTGGTTTCTGTGTTGTAATTGAGTCTTATGACTGTCTCAAGACCAGCCCAGGGGAACTGAGTCTGTGCTACACATTGAACTCTTACACCACATTTATCAACACACAATGTCATCTGAATTTGGCCTGATACTGTGCTGGTATGTGGGTATGTGTGCATGAAACCACAGAACCATAGAATGATCATGGAAAACGTCATATTCTCTGGATGGTGTGTGTGTCCTACTGAATAGAAGATATGTTTTTGTAAACAGTAGCAATGCGGTCCAAAGTATATTAAATGCGTGCTATCCTCACTTCCCACAGCTGTGCATCGCCTCATTGTCCCCCACTAATTGTGTTCTGTTACATAATCATCATGGCTCATGTTTTCTTCCCCCATGTTCCTAGAGAACAGGGACAGCTAGGCCTTGATAGAATAACACTTCAAGAACAGCTCCTCCATTACAGATKATGAGATGCKGATCTATCGGCCTCCATCTCCAAATTCACAGAAAAGCCACATCYTGTTCCAMAGCCTACTGTCGTTTGTCACTGCTTATCTGGGAGTTCCTTTGAGTC
>NW_019944992.1:50194-81008 GCF_002910315.2 Salvelinus sp. IW2-2015
ACTGTCGTTTGTCACTGCTTATCTGGGAGTTCCTTTGAGTCAACCATGGCAAAGTCAGTCCTTATCTCCCACATGGCTGTGAAAGAATTTGCAAAACAAAGGTGCAGTAAAATGTGTCTGTGATGTTATAGAAAAGGAATAGGGTCGACTGTATCTTAGGCTCAGTTGAGGATTGATATTGCAATGAGGAATAGTTGAAGACAAGGTTTCCAGTTCAGAGTATTTATTATCTAACTAAAAGGACATAGTGATATTACTAATAATACTGCTGCTAAAAAGAATATGTCCTGATGTATTATTAGTGTTCCAACAACCTGTAACGCTCGTCGTTAGGTGCAAGAGAGGAGGACCAAGGCGAGCGTGGTAAATGTTCATGATGCTGAATTTTAATAATGATCCAACAAAAACAGAACACTGACAAAATACAAAACAACAAAAACGACATGAACAGACCTGAACTTGAGAACATAAAAACATGAACAGGAACAAAAGAATGAAACAGTACCGTGTGGCGAACAAACACAGACACGGCAACAATCACCCACAAACAAACAGTGAAAACAGTCAACCTTAATATGGTTCCCAATCAGAGACAATGACAAACACCTGCCCTTGATTGAGAACCATATTAGGCCAAACAATCAACCCAACATAGAAACACATAACATAGAATGCCCACCCAGCTCACGTCCTGACCAACTAAACAAGACTGAACAAATGAAATAAGGTCAGGAACGTGACACAACCATTGACACATGTTACACACAAACAATAAAACTGTCCCGGATGTAGTGTATACCCGCCTTAATTTGTGTTCAATGGGGCTCATTTATAATTTCCATAAAATACTGTATGTAGAATGTGTCCTTCCAATTTGTTCAGTTCAAAACAATAATCTTTTCAAGATTAACATGATTTATTTAATCCATGTCTTGATTATAATAGTTTACTTTTTTTTTTAAAGAATAGCACTTTTATTGATAAATGTGATCTGGTAGAGGTAAATGGTAATTATTAACCATGTATGATGTCTATTTTGCTTGTAACTGATATAAGTCAACATCTAAGTATTACGTATTTTGACGTAAATTGTTATGGCTGTATTGTTTTAAAATCCCAATAATGTTGTCCATCAGATGTGGGTGCATCAGAACCGCGAACATTGGGTGAATAACAGAAACATGAACACCACATAAGGGTTAATTATCTTTTCACTCTTAATCACCTTCAACTATGGACATTTTCTTTTACATCCTCTCTTGGGTGCTACATTGTTTACAACACTTTTTATAACGTATCTGTGATTGGTTCGTTTTTTGAGCGCCTATACTCCTATTGGTTTATCATAGCGTCACTCCCATTTGGCTAGTGCACTTGACCATATAAGCTCGCCTGCTCCGTTCTACTGCAATCCGAAGCCAGCTAAGCATTCTTCCCCTGTGAACATTTGCGGTTTGTGCAGTCAAGATGAGTGTAAGTACAACTTTTCTTTATTTTACTGGCTTACGATGTCTAATATGTTAGTTCATTTGATTTGTTATCTGAAAAGTAGTCTACATGCAGTGCAAGTTCATAACGGTTCATGTTGGCGGCTGTTAATTAAACAATTGTTGGGAAAATAATGCTCAGATTTTAAAAACCTCTTTGGGCTAGGTGTTCCGCTAGCGGGATCACATCCGGTGAAATTGCAGGGCACGAAATTCAAAGAAATATTCGTAGAATTACACTTGAACATACAAGTGTCTGATCATTTAAAAGGTTAATTTCTTGTTAATCCAACTGCGTTGTCAGATTTCAAATAGGCTTTACAGCGAAAGCATACCATGCGATTATCTGAGGCCAGCGCCCCACATCAACATATTTTTCCAACCAGCACAGGTGTCACAAAATCACAAATAGTGATAAAATGAATCACTTACTTTTGAAAATATTCCTCTGTTTGCAATCACAAGGGTCCCAGCTACACAATGAATGTTCGATAAAGTCCTTCTTTATATCCAAAAAAGTCTGTTTAGTTGGCGCCATTGATTTCAGTAATCCACTCCTTCAACATGCAGACAAAGGAATCCAAAAAGCTACTGGTAAACTTCTTCCAAACAAGTCAAACAACGTTTCTATTCAATCCTCAGTGATCCTAATATGTAAATAAATGATAATATTTCATACGGAAAGAACTATATTCAATAGGAAAGCGCGTCAAAAGACTACTTTTCCTGTCGCTCCCTTTGGAAATACTACAATTACTTGTTCGTTTTTCAAGAAACAAGCATGAAACCTTGTATAAGGACTGTTGACATCTGGTGGAAGCCATAGGTATTGCAATCTGGGAGGAATTTTTATATATAACCCATTGACTTGCATTGAAAAGGACTGTGACCTCCAAAACAAAAAAAATTCCGGATGGATTTTCCTTGGGTTTTTGTTATAGCCACAGACATTATTTGAACAGTTTTAGAAACTTCAGAGTGTTTTCTATCCAATGCTACCAATGATATGACTTTACTGGCTTCTGGGCCTTAGTAACAGGCAGTTTACTTTGGGCATGTCAGTCAGGTGGAAATTCAGGATACTGCCCCCTAGCCCTAACTAGGTTTAATTGCCTATGTGCTGTAGCCCAAAATAATAGAGCAATGTCCTCTCTAACAATGCCCTTTTATAGTCAACCTTGTTGTCAATGCGTCTAAGGAGACTAATCAGACTTTTGGCATGCTAGATGGCTCGACTGTCTTGTTTAGGCTTTATTACATGGCATTTTATATTGTTCTGTAGTGACTACAGATGAGAAGGGTGTCTCATTGCAATAGGATATGTAGTTTTATCATATGCAAAAGTTCATTTTATTCTCTCAATGAATTAATTAAACTAAATTACTATTATTAAACTAATGACCCGTTTCAGGAAAGTAGGCGTCACAACTTCACAGGAGAGCTGTTTGAACGTAAACTAATTTAAATTTTTTAGTAAGACACATGAAAGTTTACATGTTCAAGAAATGCCTTCTCGAACATGTGAACTTTCATGTGCCTTAATAACAAACCTGTATGCCATCTGTAAATATGAATAAAATTGTTAAATTACGAGCCTAGTTGGTTTAGCCACAGAAAAAGTCAACAACCTTCCCGCTAGCCATGATTGGTTGAGATAATGATTGGGCTGGACATGCCGAGATATGAGTTTGGATTGGTTTGCCATATAGCACGCTTCTGTCTATTTGAGCTGGTCAGTATGTCTAGGTAGGTAATCCTCTATAATGTCGCTTTAAAAAAATTGTATCCCGTAGTAAACCTGCATAAGTCTAATGTCAAGTATTATCCTGTTGTTCAATTTCTGGATTGGGTGTCAATGGGTTTGTGTCTGGCTCTGCGCTGTTAAAGGCCAAGTACTGTGTCCTACTGTGTATGTCTTGTAAGCAATGATTAAGCACTTACTGTACGTTCAAAAATACACTGTAAGCACTGTAAGCAGTGTAAGTTCACACTCCTATCCCCCAGTGACTTACAAGAAGTGCATTCAAGTATGAAAGCTAAAACACATGTTCAGGGGTAAGGTGGGGCAGTTTTTCTTATCCACTGCCGACTGTGCTGCTGACAGAAACAAAACCAAAGTACAAGTGTTGATGTCATTTCCCTTTGGTGAGGTTCCTGTTTGATTATCTGCTGTTGCCCAGGATTATACAGTATATTAGCGACCTGGTCTTTAGCTCAACTGGCTAACTATGTCGTCTGTCAGAGAAGGAACAGGGTGTTGCCAAGTAGCAGTAGCAGAAATGACCGAAGTTGGCGGAAGTTGCCTGGGTAACATTTACTACACACCACGACCAATAGATGGCATGTGGACAGAATGGCCACAATAAGATGTCTATATGCAGATCATTAAGAGAACTGTATATGTGCAGACAAACATCATCTAAACACCATTTCCCCTGCCACACGTAAAGATCACTCAGTACAGTGATTCTGTGCCGTGACCAACCTCCGTTGGTCCCATGTTGGCTGCCCACCATAATATGGGCCCTGCGGAAAATGTGACTTCACTTCAGCCTTACTGAGTGTAACCCAGCCTTCCTTCCCCCATAATTTATGGACAGATTTAGCCTCCCCTTCCAAATTCCAAATCACTGCAGGGAAAATGGGAACGCTGTCCAGGACTGGGATTTATAGCAATCTATATGCCAATCCATAGATGTAAAACCTTTAATTGGAGACAGATGTTGTATTTGTTAGACTGATGGGTCTAGGATAAAAGTACAGGAAAGGGTTTAGCAAGGTCTAGCCATACCCTATAGCTCTCTACTCCAGAGCCACGTAAAGACTCCACGTCTACACTATAGCCACTGAACACACACTGGTTGAATCAACGTTGTTCCACATCATTTTAATTTGGAATATACATTGAATTGACATCTGTGCATTGTGGGTACTTACTGTAACAATGGTTACACTAAGTACACACCTTTGTACCCATCTTTGTTTCAGAAGTTATGGGCGATAACTTATGGCCAATTCCTATCAGCTAACTATCCCCTTATTGCACATCTAATGTTTTTCAATTGATGGATTTTTCTCTCTCTGTCTCTCCCTCTCTCTCTGTTTCTCCCTCTCCCTTTTCTATCCCTCTCTCTCTATCTCTTCTCTTTCTCTCTCCCTCTCTCTCGCTGTCTCTCCCTCTTTCTCCCCCTCTCTCTCTATCTCTTTTCTTTCTCTCTCCCTCTTTCTCTCCCTCTCTCTCTCCCTCTCCCTCTACAGGGAGTTGTGGTAACGAACATGTCCTTCAAGGTGGGCCAGACCCTGACCATCACAGGGATCCCTAACTCTGACGCCACTAAGTGAGTAGCTAACCCCCTTCAGACACAATTCATTGTCACTCCACTTCTCAGTCAGCAGCCTAGAGACATCATAGAGAAACTAGTCACTGTATCACGAGAATTATCCGTTCATATTCACAACGTACATTATCAAACTACAATGAAAAAGTAGATGTTAAAGGTTCCTTATCCCTTCTCTGTGTGCTCTCCTCTTCCTTTCCTGTAGTTTTGTCATCAACGTGGGCAACAGCGAGGATGACCTCGCCCTGCATATGAGCTTCCGCTTCGACCAACTCGGAGACACTCGGACCGTGGTGTGTAACTCCTACCATGGAGGCAAGTGGTTTGAGGAGCACAGAGAGGCACGATTCCCCTTCAACCAGGGAGAGAAGTTTAAGGTGAGAAATTACAAATTGTGTGTGTGTGTGTGTGTGTGTGTGTGTGTGTGTGTTTGTGTTGGTGTGTGTGTGTGTGTGTGTGTGTGTGTGTGTGTGTGTGTGTGTGTGTGTGTGTGTGTGTGTGTGTGTGTGTGTGTGTGTGTGTGTGTGTGTGTGGTGTGTGTGTGTGTGTGTGTGTGTGTGTGTGTGTGTGTGTGTGTGTGTGTGTGTGTGTATGCGTGCGCACAGGTGGATATGTGTATGTTTCCAATTTAACCCATGCTGATGTGAATGTCCTCCTCTCTTCCCATGTGTATAAGGGAGTTCTACTTGGGACCTCTGGTGGCAATAACTTGCAATCACTGCATCCCAAATACCTAAGCACCTCTTTAGATAAAAATGTGTAATTACTTCTCTGTCTCAGATAAATATCACCTTCACCAAGATGCAGTTCCGAGTTGCTCTTCCTGACGGCTCTGAGATCCACTTCCCCAATCGCCAAGGAGACGAGAAGTATAAATACATGCACTTCGGGGGCCACGTCAGGATCCAGGGCATCGAGATCAGTTAGATTAGAGATGAGTTTTAAAGCTGTCATTCCTAACCAATGGATGGAGCCACTAACAGTGAAACCTACAAGCAAAATATACATTTTACGATAGCAGCACATTACAAGCTTGGAAGTGTTGAAATTGTTTTATTGAAGATAAATGTGTATTTCATTAATGTGGAACAATCTTTCCAAATCATTTCAGCAGTGGTTTAAGAAAAGTGCAAAATATTTGTTCATTAAAATTATATTTTTTGGAACCATTTCAGATTGTATCTTTTCTTTTCGTAAATGTCTCTGCAGCTATCAATGTTAGAGATCGTTTCTGCATAATAGCACTTTGGATAGGCTAGTATTCTACAGTGACTTTATTACCTGCATTACAAGATGTTAGGCTACAGATTAATTAATGTAGCCTAATTATTAATGAATTAAATCAGTGATGCAACTCCTCTGTGGTTATATAGTCATGTGTAACTAATTATCAAACCCATCCTGGTCCTCACTACACATTTACTGGTTGAACACCCAGCTGTATTTGATTATGATACTTAAAGAATAACCATGTGTTAGTAATGCAGCATTACCTTTCTATGCCAGTTAATTAAACCACAACCACTCTTCAGCCTATGACGATGAGCATATAGCTAGCTTAAGAGGAGTTGAGACATGTCACACATTTAATGCATGTAAATACAGTGAGACATGTAAAAGAAATCCACCGCAAATTACACTGTTCATTAGAATATACATTCATCGAATTAATTCCCTTGTATTTGATTGGTCGAGCAGTGGCGAGTGAATTGGCTCATGAACCAATCACGGTTCGTGTCAATCGCAACACTTAGAGTGAAAACACTGCCCGTACCAAGCCGTTTGTTTGTCCTGCAGTTTTGAAAGATTTCCACTGAAATGCCATGTCAATAAAAGCTTCAGTAACCTTCCGTTCTCAGAGTGCCTAGATGGGAAAAGTAAGCCCCAGGATCAATGTTGCTTTTTCCTTTACTAAGTGGTGGCCATTATCCCCTTAGTTTTTCTGTCAGTCTGTAGACTACCCTTTTCCAAAGAGCACTATACCCCCATGGCCTATTGACCTTATGGTTTTAACCCATTTGACTGCACCAGCACATCGTTTTTTGGTTTTAGGCACAAGATATAGCCAGCATACAGGTCTATACACACTTTTCCACACATATGGCTAACATAGGAACTACAATGGGGCATCAGGACACTGTTTTTTTGTCTTACAGCGCATTTCCACAACATGATGAATCAGATAGCCATGGTAGTGTCACCCTTATTTTTGTTTAACCCTTTTTTTTCAACCTGAGACTCATTGGCCTTGGCTCATTTTCTGCGAAGAACATGTAAACAAACACATTTTCATTGAGTGCACACTGTGCACCCCTCTACATACGTATATTACATATGTGGTGTTCGGGTCCACTGGACCCCAGGGTAATAAAAGTGTGGAAAAGTGTGTGAGTAGGTGAAAACTCTGTCTTCCTCCTCCCTGGGCCTGTTGTTTCAACATAGCACCAAGAACCTGTCTGTCTCCCTGCCTGTCTACCAGTCTACAGATTTTCTCACACTCTTTACCCTTTGTAGTGTGTGAAACAACTGCACACAAGTGACCACAGGAAACTTCTTTGATCAGAGATTAGTTTGTTTAATAAGGATTGCAAGCCGGATTGCAACCCGGAGTATACACTTACAGTAATTTGCAAGTAACACACTCAGCACAAAAGATGGTGTTTTCCCTTTTTATCCCCTACTGAGGATCACTCCGCCCAGGGTGATGTCCCTTAACTTTAATACCATATAAGCTCATAATTAATAGTTGCTAATACAAAGATGTCTCTGCCAGGCGAAGTTCAGTTTATTGTTATTTGCAGTTAGTTTCCCAATCCTTCTTCCTCCTATTGCTATCAAGTGCTAGCAGAAGTAAGACTGTGACATAGTATATCAACAGGAAGTGATAGTATAGTTTCAACACACAGACATCTGACTTTTTGTACAGTTGACCTCTTCACGCACTTACAAAGTGTCTACCACTGATTCTTAATCTCAAGCTAAATCAATACATTATTCATTGTACTTTTGTAATTACAGGTGTTCCTATAATGTACAGATATGAAAAAAATTCTTTCAAATGACACAATGTCTTGTGAGAACCTGCACAATGTTATTACAATACATTATTTTGTTACATTGTAAAAAACATATTTCTTTTCACACTCTACTCCAACCAGGTGCAAATTGGGGGAAGAACACAACAAATAAACAGCTGTGCATGTGTCTCCTTACCACAATCAATCAGTATGTCAAAAATAATCTCTGCTTAGAGGGCCTTAGAAATAACTTTTGCAGAGAGAGAAGCGAGTGTGGAAGGAGCGTCTTCCACTTTGGAAGATGAAGAATTTTCAGAATATGAGGATCATGTCTGACAGTGAGTTGGAAGAAAAGGATGAGATTGACCCTCAGCCAGTGCCAGGACCAGCCTGTCAACAGCCAGCCCCAGGATCAGCCCGTCAGCAACCAGCTCATCAGCAGCCTGCAGGAGGAGAAATATGGATGTCAATTTTTTTTTWAAATGAATTGGCTTCTTGCCCAAGGAATGAGCCACCTAGCATGGCTACCAATGTGATAAGGATGCAAGCAGGGCCGACGCAGATGGTGGTTAATCATGTGCAGGACATAAAGTCTTCTTTTGAACTGTTCATCCCAGACACTATCCAGAAAATCATTCTGGACTGCACTAATTTGGAGGGAAGGCATGTTTTTGGAGAGAGATGGAAGGAGATGGACCAAACTCATTTTGGTCCATCACACATACTTTGTTTTTATACCCTTGCTGGTGTTTTCAGATGCAATGGGGAATCCACATAATCCCTTCCAACTCATGTCCAGACCAGCTCGGCGGCAGAGAGACAAGCTAGCTGCAATCAGGTCAGTGTGAGACAAGTGGGTGGACCGCATTCCCCTGTTTTAATATCCAGGGCCCAACGTTACTGGTACTGGCTTATGTCATTTAGAGGCTGCTGCCCCTTCAGGCAGTACAAACCCGCAAAATATGGAATCAAGATCTGGGCTGCCCGTGATGCTGCTTCATCATATGCGTGGAACTTGCAAGTGTATATAGGGAAGCCAAATGGAGGAGCCCCTGAGAAGTGGGAATATACTAACAAGAGTACATAAACCTAACAGACAGGGGTATTACACATCGAGATATATTTTCAATTTGTCAACAAGTTAGACTTTTTTGTTTTTACACTTTCTGATAATTTCTAAATAATATTATATCTTAAACATTGCGAAGAGGGGTTTGTTCTCTGCCCACTTCATTTCATGGATAAAGAATCTGCCATGAAAAATAAACTATTTAACAATGAAAGTTAAATCAGGGTCCATATCATTTGGATTCAAATTAAACATCATATCAGAGTCTTTCAAGTTAACATTAAAGTTAGTTTATTTTAAAATAAAATCTTCTGACATAAGAACAGTGCCAAAATAAATGGTCAAGAGTCTCAACCACAAAATACACATTTGTTATCAGTAGCTATTTTGAATCTGTGTATAGTAAAGGTCTTTATAGGGTAGATTCTATGAATGAGTTTGTATGATACTTCTTACACCTTATTAGATATACAATATTTGCCATATTTGTTAACTGCCTTGTTCAGGGGCAGAACAACAGATTGTTTTTACCTTGTCAGCTCAGCGATTTGATCTAGCAACTTTTCAGGTACTGGCCCAACGCTCTAACCACTAAGCAACGGTAGATTCTATGAATGAGTTTGTACACTGCTCAAAAAAATAAAGGGAACACTTAAACAACACAATGTAACTCCAAGTCAATCACACTTCTGTGAAATCAAACTGTCCACTTAGGAAGCAACACTGATTGACAATTAAATTTCACATGCTGTTTGTGCAAATGGAATAGACAAAAGTTGGAAATTATAGGCAATTAGCAAGACACCCCAAAAAAGGAGTGATTCTGCAGGTGGTGACACAGACCACTTCTCAGTTCTATGCTTCCTGGCTGATGTTTTGGTCACTTTTGAATGCTGGCGGTGCTTTCACTCTAGTGGTAGCATGAGACGGAGTCTACAACCCACACAATTGGCTCAGGTAGTGCAGTTCATCCAGGATGGGCACATCAAATGCGAGCTGTGGCAAAAGGTTTGCTGTGTCTGTCAGCGTAGTGTCCAGAGCATGAGGCGCTACCAGGAGACAGGCCAGTACATCAGGAGACGTGGAGGAGGCCGTAGGAGGGCAACAACCCAGCAGCAGGACCCGCTACCTCCGCCTTTGTGCAAGGAGTTGCACTGCCAGAAGCCCTGCAAAATGACCTCCAGCAGGCACAAATGTGCATTGACTTGGAGTTACATTGTGTTGTTTAAGTGTTCCCCTTTATTTTTTTAGCAGGTGTATGATACAATATTTGCCAGAACAACAACCGAGACTTTGTTCCAGTTACTTGTCCTAAGGCTGCATAGCAGAGGGAATAGTAACATCCTTGACATAGTTTTCATACATGTTATTCATTTATAGTTTAAAATGTCAATTACTTCTTTGCTGTATTGAGGCTACAAAATCCTCAACAGTTACACTTGGAGTAATGTTATTTTCTCCTAAAAGAAGAATAGCACCTTTAGGGACAGCTCTAACAACTATTAGAACTCTCAAGGGGGAAATGTAACATTGTGTGTTCTCACCATAAATCTGGATAATCATATGATTGTCCATTGTCAATATTTTTACCAGATAATGCTGTTCTCAAACCAAGTTCTGGTTTGTGTTATTTTATGTCTTTATTATTCAGAATTGATATCTATTGTTTGGGAGAAAATATGTTTATACATGAGGTTCCAAGTTAATAGTACCTGTTTTATTGAAGTTAGCAAGCTTAAAAGGCGTCTTACCACGTCAAAGTTGCATTTGAGTAAGAATTCTAGACCACCAATCTGTTGAAATGTTAAATTAGGGATTCTATTCCAAATGCAATTCTTATTTCTTAAACAGTTTTGTAGCCATTTGATCTTAAAGATTAATTAGAGTTTTAAAATCCAGAGCATTCACCTTCCTCACTTTGGGTGCTACATATTAACGCTTTTCTAAAAATAATGAGGTTTATTCCTCTCATATGTGTGTTAACATAATTGAGTATGAACCATTTTATTTACTGACAGAAGGAACATCCAAGGCAAGGGAGGTATAAACTAATCTGGACAAACCTTCATATTTTGACAAAAGTACACATCCAGATAAATCTCTTTCCAATTTTCTCCTCAATAGAAGAACATTTTAAATTGGCCCTTTCTTTCTGATCTTTGCTAACTTTATTACCAAGATACATTATCACATATCTTGCTATTGCTAACTTTTAACCTTCATTTAACTAGGCAAGTCAGTTAAGAACAAAATCTTATTTACAATGACGGCCTACCCCGGCCAAACACTAACCCGGATGACGCTAGGTCAATTGTGTGCCGCCCTATAGGACTCCCAATCACGGCCAGTTGTGACACAGCCGCGAATGGAAGCAGGGCATGTGGTGATGCCTCTAGCACTGAGATGCAGTGCCTTAGACCGCTGCGCCACTCGGGAGCCCCGAGCAGCAGTGTAAAGAGAGGGGTTGGGGGGGCACACAATGCAAATAGTCCGGGTAGCCATTTGATTACCTGTTCAGGAGTCTTATGGCTTGGGGGTAAAAACTGTTGAGAAGCCTTTTTGTCCTAGACTTGGCACTCCGGTACCGCTTGCCATGTGGTAGTAGAGAGAACAGTCTATGACTGGGGTGGSTGGGGTCTTTGACAAYTTTTAGGGCCTTCCTCTRACACYRCCTRGTGTAGAGGTCCTGGATGGCAGGAGGCTTAGCCCCAGTGATGTACTGGGCCGTACGCACTACCCTSTGTAGTGCCTTGCGGTCRGAGGCCGAGCARTTGCCATACCAGGCAGTGATGCAACCAGTCAGGATGCTCTCGATGGTCCAGCTGTAGAACCTTTGGAGGATCTCAGGATCCATGCCAAATCTTTTTAGTTTCCTGAGGGGGAATAGGCTTTGTCGTGCCCTCTTCACGACTSTATTAATCTCTTCTTCAAATTCTKGAAATAATATCATGTTGTTTTGTTTGTTGTTGGATGTATAGATATTCCATAATAAGAACATTTCACTGTTCAAATGAACCAACGTCCAGAGAGTCTTACTACTGATGACCTTCCTTTTAAATGCATCTCTTAAAACTGCTACACCTGCAGAGTGGTTGTTGCCATATGATAACCAGATGTCGTTAACCCATTGAGTTTTCCAAAAAGCTAGATCAGAAGAACAAGCATGAGTCTCTTGTAGAAAGTAAAAGTCTGCATTAAACTGTTTGCAATACAGGAAAATAGACTTACGCTTGAGTAAATGACGAATACCCCTGACATTAATTGAACAAAGAGATAAAGACATGAACTTCAACCAACATCCTTGTYATGCTAATATAAGCTTTTCCAAAGGATATGTAACTCAAAAGGATTTCCATCCCATTATTAATTAACCCCTCCAACTAAAAACTAAGAAATACTGGTTATAAAGTTACCAAAGTATTCTTACTCCCACAAGGGGGAGACATTGTGTAGACCTTACAATGAGCAGTTATTCACCCATAGTTAGTGTTTGGTTTACCAGCTCTCAAGTCAGCCTTTTCTCATTCAAGTGTTTGTGTAAATTCTTTACAATAAAAGGTTGCTATTCACCTGGCAATTAGGCAGTGTTTASGCCTACCAGTTCTGTCCTAGTTAGACTCTGGCTCTTTCTCAAATGTTCTGATTTGGCCGCATTTCTTTCCCATCGATGATCACTCTTGCACTGACAAAAAATGCAGTTTTCCCTGCCTTTCGAGCTGCAGCCGCCATCGGCCACAGTTTCTCCCGTGTCACTTTGACCGCTGAGGTCAGATCCTCTGTGAACCWCCATTTTTGCTTGATGAGGAACTCACAGTTCTTCGCTCGCCTCCAGAGAAGATCCCGTGTAGATCTGTTGGTGAACCTGATGATGGTTGTCCTCGGTCTCTTGTYTTGATCCTTGAGTCTTTCCAAACAATGAATGATGTCCACATTGTCCTGAAGTTTGGCTTTTGATTKGGGAATGACARCTCCACAGATGTCAACWACTCTGCATTGATGTCCTCACCCGCYTGCTCTGGAATTCCATGGAGCCCAGGTTTCATCTGGGCTGGTATCTCTCTGCCTCATTCACCTTTTGCTCGAGTTTAGCCACMTTTTCATTTTCTTGTCAGATAACTTCCATTTTTTTCATGTCACTTTTGAGGGTTTTCACTTCTCCAGAGATAAAGTCAACCTCATTTTTTATAGCCTCAATTTTCATCTCAACTTCTCAGCATTGTTGTCCAAGCTCACCAAATTTACATCACCCACAGCAGTATTTCCCCCTACAGAGGAGTACCCAAAACCATACCATCTTTTGCTGTTAATTGTCATTCTAATGATTTCTCCATTTCTTTTCTTTTGGTTCTTATTGTGGAAGTTTCCATGTAGACAAGCTAGTTTTTGAGCTAGCTAGTGTTGTCGCAGACTTAATCATTTTAGAGGTGAATAACTTGCAGAAAGTAATAAATTACCTTGCTAAACAAACAAAACCATATTCATACAGTGTTTTATGACCTTAGAAATKACAAAATTTGGTTGAGGAAATCCAATAATTCCTTCAGCTACCAAACAAACACATCTGCACTGACCGCCATCTTGTGCGTKCCCAGCGTCACCCTCATGTTGATGCAAGCAGGCTAAGTAGTGCTAGGTATCAACAGCCAATCCAGTAGGGTCCTGGAAACTATAGTGAGCTTCGATTGGTCAATAGCACAGCAATGTCGCAGAGTATTTACAAAAAGTTAAACTTTCCTCAACTTTGTTCCAGCGGTGTTCACGTTCCCTAGCCCATGCTGGCATAGCCCACTGGTTCCCCGCCCACTTCACTCCCTCGGATGAAAAGGAATGGGGCTCCGTTGTCTCATCGCCCCCATCATGTAATGTGGAAATGCAGTGTTAGGTCTACAGTATCTATCTCCCAGGTCACACCTGCTACTTTTGGGCAGAGTGTGAGCCTCATAAAGCAATGTGGGAACTGGAGGTCCACATCGACATTAAAGAGAGAAGTAGTAAGAAGATGACGAGGTGACTCAGGTGAGCAATCATTCAACACCGAATTTGAAATGATGGATTTATTGGTGATTCATCATCTATTGTCGATAAAACCACTAGGAGGCGCTAAGCGACCAATAATGACAACAATACACCAAAAATAGTTTTTGTCATAGTTCGGTGATATCAGCTATTTCTTAAAATGGATGTTTGAACTACTTTGGAGAAATGAAACGAACAGATAATCATATCGGTCTAAAATATCAAGGTAGTCAAATAAATATTGCTATTAGGTTGTAAATCACAGCTAGGACATTGTTTGCTACCTCATTCAGGGGATGAACCGTTTTAGTTTCAGTGACCCAATATTTTGGACAAAATATTTACTCAATATTTTTGCTTTTCTTTKAAWTATCAACACACATTATACAGACTGGCTGGTTTGGAATGGATAATATTATAGGCCTAATTCAGAAATGTTTTTCCCAACACTAATACTATCTATATTGTGACTGTTTACTGTAACTACACTATGTGATTCGGGGCTTTGTCAGTACGACAGACAAGTCAACGTGTAGCAAAGGGCTGTTTTGGTCTTATCACATATCGTCACATTCCTGTATGCTGTCCGTGGTGCTGATCACTAATCCTCTCTTTGCCACTCCAGTAAGAGGAAGTAGGACCTGTGACACGGGTGTGGGTGTGTGCACATCTCTCACTTCTTCTCTTCCTCTCTCTTTGTCCCCTCTTCTCTTCTTCCTCTCCTCCTGTGTACACACACACCACACACACACACCACAAACACACACACACACACACAACACACCACATCACACACAACACACACACACAACACACACACAACCACACACACACACCACACACACAACCACACACACACACACAACACGGCCATAGGATATGGTTAACCACACAGGAATGTCACACGGAATAGCGTTGTGTGATATTCAAATTTTCTCTGATGT
Source organism: Salvelinus sp. IW2-2015 (assembly GCF_002910315.2). Classification (NCBI taxonomy): domain Eukaryota; kingdom Metazoa; phylum Chordata; class Actinopteri; order Salmoniformes; family Salmonidae; genus Salvelinus; species Salvelinus sp. IW2-2015. Next base: position 65,066 of record NW_019944992.1, read on the forward strand.
AATATAATGTGATTGGTCTGAAAGAGTTCTGAGGAGAGATAGGAGAGGAGTGGAAAGCAACCCTGTCTTTCAGATGTCATCTTTGGCAAGTCTGTAGCAGGCTATGAGATCATTTAAGGCGACCTACCACTTTCTGACAGAAATCCCGTGTGTCTGTGTGTGTTCTCTCTAGTTGATTGACGTATTGTTTGAGAGTGTGTGTATGTGTGTGTTTTAAAGTGTGTGTGTGGTGTGTGTGTAAGAGCGAGGTCTCAGTAGTTGATATATGAAGATCCTCCATGCCCTGTGTGTGTGTGTGTGTGTGTGTGTGGTGTGTGTGTGTGTGTGTGTGTGTGTGTGGTGTGTGTGTTGTGTGTGTGTGTGTGTGGTGTGTGGTGTGTGTGTGTGTGTTGTGTGTGTGTGTGTGTGTGTGTGTGTGTGTGTGTGTGTGTGTGGTAAGAAAGAGACAGAGAGTGAGTTTTCTGAAGTTGATTAACGGTATATATTGGTTTGGGATTTTAGTGCTGGTGTATGTGAGTGTGTTTACTTCTCTAGCTGATTGGCAGTATTGTTTGGGAGTGTGCGCATGCATGCATGTGCATATGATTGTAGTGTATGTGTGTGTGAGATTGCTGTGGTGGACACAGGCTCTGCCTGAACTGTTGTTTATCCCTCTGCTCTAGAGTCCCAGGTGTGTGTGTGTGTGTGTGTGTGAGAGTGTGTGTGGTAATCAGCTCTCAGTCGGCACAGCGCTGTCAGAGGTTGTTTCCCTGGAGAGGAGAGAGCAAAGATTTGATACCATGACGACCAGTTTCATGTCAGACTCAGTCTCGGCTCTCCCTCCGCCTCTCCCCCTCAATCTCTCTCTCTCTTTTGATTTCTCTCTGCTCTTCCTCTTCTTATCTTTAATAGAATTGGTGTGGTGCGTGTGTTTTTCTATATGTTTCTGCCCATGTTTGTGTGTGTTGTGTGTTGTGTTGTGTGTGTGTGCATGTTTGCCTACATGTGTTTTCATGCGTCTGTGTTCTTGTGAAAGCGTCTGATGGTTCGGCATCCATGTGGATATTTTTAGCATGGCTGGAGACCTGCCCCCCCTCAGCTTCATTGATCCTCTCTCTCTCCCTCTTTCTCTCTCATTCAGTTGGTTTCTCTCCATCAATTAGCTTCCCTGCACTCTGCACTTTGATGGTGACAAGATTAGAGAGGAGAAGCAATAGTGAGAGAGAGAGAGAGAGAGAGAGAATGCAAGACACTTGACATCCCCCTCAAGTTAGAAGAGTATGAACGAGCGCTATAAATGACACTGAACGAAAAATGCTATCCACACACAGACTGAGTGAGGGAGGGAGGGATGACCCCGCAGTGAGTGGTCCCTCTGGAAATGGATGATAGGTTCTCAGAGACAAACCATCCCTTTCATTGGACTGATGAGGCTGATGTCTGAGTGCATTGCAGTTCACACAATCATAGTGAGTGTTGGGGGGTGGGAGTGTGTGTGTGTGGTGTGTGTGGGGGGAGGGGTTTAAGCATGCAAAGCACACACACACGCTCACGCACCTGTCTAATCTTTTTGTTAGGGCTTTGATTAACACCCTCGAATTACCCTCATCAGAGTAGTCTCTGAGGAATACACACACATGCGCACGCACACACACACACACACACACACACACACACACACACACACACCACACACACACCACACACACACCACACTTGTTATGTTCTTCTATCCTCGTGGGGACCTAATATGTAATTTCCATAAAAATCGTATTTTCCCTAACGCTTACCCTAACCCTAATTCTAACCCTAATTGTAACCCTAACCCCTAACCCTAATTCTAACCCTAATTGTAACCCTAAACCTAACCACTAAGTTTAAAATAGCCTTTGTTTTTTCCCTTGCTTTACTATCCTTGTGGGGACTTTGGTGATTTTAGGTGAGTAAAACACAGAGAATAAGGTGTGTATATATGTGAGTGCTGTGTCCTGCCTGGTGTGTATACAGGGATGTTGCTCTAGATTGAAGTCCAAGTTAGATGTCCATCCAGGTCCCATGAACGTCTAGAATTGCCTTCAAAACCGGCCACTAGGGGCAACGGTGAGTGTTATTACTTTCAAGTAGTCTGGCTGATCGTAAGGGGTTTGTAGATGGGGATGGTGGATACGTGGTAAACCTCTCTCGGCGCCAAGGTGCATGTTCAATCCCAGAGTAGGGGATAATGTTTTGTTTTTCTGTTTTAAGCCTTTCCTAAACTTTAACCCTTAACTTAATCACTCTGAATTCATTTCTAAACCTAACCCTATTTTAATCCTATCSCAAACCTTAACCCTTAACTTAACAAGAAGTGAAACCCCTAGCCCGATGCAAGTGTTTTTGGTTAGGTGAGTGTCTCAACTTAAACATCAAAAACCAACGTTTACCTTGAGATCACCCATAGACGTTTGGGACAACGTGGACAAATGTCACATTTCGAAGTCAAACTGTGATACATTGTTGGTGTATATACATGAATAATTCATCTCATCATGTGAGTGTTTGCTCATACCGTTATGTGATTCCCCATAGTGTTGTTATTTTGGCATGTCATATGTCATCATTCAGTGTGTGTGTGTGTGTGTGTACACTATACAGTATGCAGCATATTGTATGTGTGAGTGAGAGAGGAGGAATGTGTGATTCACCTAGCCTTACATAAAGCTGATCTCTAAATATAGCAGCAGGCAGCATGCATGACTCCAGATATCTGCACCAAAGCTATCGGCTACATTGATATGTGCGTGGGCCCCACACAGCTGACTGCTCTCCTGGCTCACTGGCTTAACACACTGCACCATCCCCTTAGCTTACCTCAGCTGGAGACACTAGCATTAGTTTAGCTTAAACCAGCATCTTCCCCAYACCATACCTTAGCTAGAGGCTAAAGTTAGCTTAGCGTCATCCTCCCACTTTACATCATGTAGAGCAGGGGTGTCAAACTCTTTCCATGGAGGGCCTAGTGTCGGCTGGTTTTTATTTTCTCCTTTCAGTTAAGACCTAGACAACCAGGTGAGGGAGTTCCTTACTAATCAGCTGACCTTAATTCATCAATCAAATACAAGGGAGTGAAAACCCACAGACACACAGCCCTCTGTGGAATTAGTTTGATACGTGATGTAGAGACACTAGCGTTAGCATTCATTAGCTTAGCTTAAGTCATTCATCATCCCAATGCTTTCCCTTAGCTAAAAATTAGCTTTAGTTTAGCGTCATCTGTCATCCTTATCCAAGACGGGTACTAGAATTAGTGTTAGCTTAGCATTATCCTACTGATACGCTATGTGTGTTTTGATCAATGATTCAGTTGCTTTTGAGCTGATTGCAGAGAGGGAGGGAGGGAGGGGAGACACTAGGTCTCTGTGTTAGATCAGTGTGTTTCTGAAAGAACAGCCTGTGAATGCCACAGTATAGTTATTATCAGACACTAATACCAGTGTCTCACCAACAGAAATGACTTTTCCACTTTACAAGACACCTCAAAAAGGTTAAACATCCATTCTCTTCCTAGAGACTGAGTCACAGACACAGGTTGCACTTTCAAATGGGAGAATGGACAATTGTTCAACCATTTCAGGTGAATTGTGTTTTTTCTCTTAAAGATTTATCACGTGGAACTTGGTTGGGTTAGGACTATCTTGTCAATGGAGTTTCTTGATGGAATAAACCATCTTAAAATCTCTGCAAACTCTTGTGAATTGTGTATCTGTATCTAGTTGTATTGTTGAAGTGTGTCATGGTTAAGATGAGACTGCTCTCATTGCACCTTCCAAACCGTCTGCTGTGAGATGTATGCTACTAGAAGTGTGCAGAGAGAACATAACGTAGCCGAAGCCACAGTAAGTGTAACTAATGTAAAAACGAAACATTTGAATAGCTGGTGACTCACGAGACCTGCGCTGGTAACAAGTCTAGTGAATCTGAACGGGACCTTTTAACGGGGCTTTAACCAGAAGATGGGGGCTGCCGGGTCTCTGGGAGAGTGGTGATGGAACTGCTGTCCAATTGGCTTTAATTGGCAATTACTGGTGAGTGTGTTTTTATGTGTGTGTGTGTGTTGTGTGTGTGTGTGTGTGGTGTGTGTGTGTGTGTGTGTGTGTGTGTGTTGTGTGTGTGTGTGTGTGTGTGTGTGTGTTTCGCGCGCACAGGGGCAGACTGGGACAAGGGTTTGGCCCTGGCATTTTATCCACCCAGCCGACATCACTGCACATGTTGCCAACTCACCCCGCCCCCACCAAATCACGAGTATTCATCTTATTTCATTCAGTACTTTATTAAGAAGTGTTATGAGTGGACTACTGAGGTATTCAATACATGTTGTTTCATCTATCTAAGCAGGAATGCATGATTCAAGATACACTACATGGCCAAAGGTATGTGACACCCCTTCAAATGAGTGGATATGGCTATTTCAGCACCACACGTTGCCGACAGGTGTATAAAATTGAGCACACAGCCATGCAATCTCCATAGACAAACATTGGCAGTAGAATGGCCCATGCTGAAGCACTCAGTGACTTTCAATGTGTCACCGCCATATGATGCCACCTTTCCAACAAGTGAGTTCGTCAAATTTCTGGTGCTGCCCCGTTCAACTGCAAGTGCTGTTATTGTGAAGTGGAAACTTTATATAGCAACAATGGGTCAGCCGCAAAGTAGTAGGCCACACAAGCTCACTACCGAGATCCAAACTGCCTCTGGAAGTAACGTCAGCACAGAACTGTTCGTTGGGAGCTTCATGAAATGGGTGTCCATGGCCGAGTAGCCCATACAAGCCTAAGATCACCAGTCGCAATGCCAAGCGTCGGCTGGAGTGGTGTAAAGCTCACCGCCATTGGACTCTGGAGAAGTGGAAATGCGTTCTCTGGAGTGATGAATCACCAGGAGAATGCTACCTGCCCGAATGCATAGTGCCAACTGTAAAGTTTGGTGGAGGAGGAATAATGGTGTGGGGCTGTTTTTCATGGTTCGTACTAGACCCTTAGTTACAGTGAAGGGAAATCTTAACGCTACAGCATGTAATGACATTCTATATGATTCTGTGCTTCCAACTTTGTGGTAACAGTTTGGGAAAGGCCCTTTCTTGTTTCAGCATGAAAATGTCCCTGTGCACAAAGCAAGGTTCATACAGAAATGGTTTGTCGAGGTCGGTGCGGAGAAACTTGCTGGCTTGCACAGAGCTCTGACAACAACCCCATCGGACACCTTTGGGATGAATTTGAACGCCGACTGCAGGCAGGCTTAATTGTCCAACATCAATGCCCGACATCAAATCCATATCAAGCCATGATTTGGAATGAGATGTTCGACGAGCATGTGGCCACATACTTTTGGCCATGTAGTGTATTTTGATGTGCAACCTTATCCAGTGATTGTGATGAATTTTAGGTAGAAAATTAGTCTAAATGTCTAAATAGGCTCCAGAATATCCAACTCTAACTCTAAATATAATACCCACTGCACAGGAGGCTGCTGAGGGGAGGACGGATCATATCATGGCTGGAATGGAGTTGATGGAAGGGTATCAAACTGGATAAAGCGTCTGCTAATGACTAATGTAATGTAAATGTACATGCCTTCGGAAAGTATTCAGACCCTTCACTTTTTCCACATTTTGTTATGTTACGTTACGGAAAGAAACAGTTTTATAGGAGAGAAAAACACAGGTTTTTAAGAGAAAAACGGAAGTATCACATTTACATAATTATCAGACCCTTTATTCAGTACTTTGTTGATGCACCTTTGGCAGCGACTACAGCCTCAAGTCTTCTTGGGTATGACGCTACAAGCTTGGCACACCTGTATTGGGGAGTTTCTACCATTCTTCTGTGCAGATCCTCTCAAGTCCTGTCAGGTTGGATGGGAGTGTTGCTGCATAGCTTTTTTCAGGTCTCTCCAGAGATATTAGATCAGGTTCAAGTCCGGGCTCTGGCTGGGCCACTCAAGGACATTCAGAGACTTGTCCGAAGCACTGCCACTCCTGCATTGTGCTTAGGGTCGTTGTGCTTAAGGTCATTGTCCTGTTGGAAGGTGAACCTTTCCCCAGTCTGAGGCACTGGGCATTCTGGAGCAGGTTTTCATCAAGGATCTCTCCGTACATTGCGCCGTTCATCTTTCCCTCGATCCTGACTAGTCTCCAAGCCCCTGCCGCTGAAAACATCCCCACAGCATGATGCTGCCACCACCATGCTTCACCGTAGGGATCACTCTAAAAATAAAAGGTTCCTGGAGTATCCTTTAGGGGTTCTTCAAATTGATACTGTGGGGGAACCCCTATAAGTTCTTTGAAGAACCCCTTCAAAACGTTCTTCAAAGAACCCCTTTCAATGGATCCTCGAATAACCCTCCCCTATTATTACTCATAATATGCAGAACAACAACACACTATTTGAGTTCAGTGTTTATTATGATTTTAGTGGCAAAGCAGAATAAAGAAATCTAAATATGAGGTAAAGTCCCAGCAGAGCCCCAAGTCCAATGGGTCTTTCCTCTGGTGTGTTGATGTTAATGTGTTGATGTTCTCTGTATCCACAGCCAGAATGGTTTTGCAGTGAGTGGTGATCGAACAGGTTTCCTGTTACATTCAGAGATGTAGGGAGGGTGAAGTCTTTGAATTTCCAAAATAGTAATTATACAGATGTTTAACAAAACATGCACACGACAGTATGCATACCTTGGTTTTTGTGGTAAACGTGAATGAAAAAAACTGTTTTGATAATGGTTTTCCTGCGCATACCTCGTCTATAATGTAGAGGGAGGAGGATGGTACATGTGATCTGTATAACATACCAATAGACATACCTTTGTATGCCTCGTCTGTAAACCTGCAGAGAGACACACAAGTGAGTAGTTCAGTCATCTGCACCCAATACAGCTAGCCTTCAACATATCATAGCCTACATAATCTTACCTGTTTGTTGATTGATATCCATTGAATTGTGTACATTTTCTCTTTTAGAAAAATGTGCACAAATATGAAAAGATAGATGGTATCATCATAAAACAATATCAATTTAGATCATATAAGGGACAAATATTACCTTAAATTGAGGAGATCTTWAKATTTTTCAGTTTTAAGTGCCTGCACCTGCTGTCCTTTCAACTTCAAATCCAAATGTTTCTAGTTGGGAAGTTAGGTTCCAGCAGGAACCCCCAAGAACTAAGMAGGTTCCTCGATGAACCCTACCTCCTATGGGGTTCTTGGAAGAACCTTTTGGGGGCCATTGTCAGTGTCAAGAACCTTAAGGTTCTTCAAAGAARTTTGAGGATCTTAGAAGAACCCATGTTYAACCCCTCATTTTTAGAGTGATGGTGCTAGGTTTCCTCCAGARGTGATGCTTGGCATTCAGGCCAAAGAGTTACATTTTGGTTTGATCGAACCAGAGAATTGTGTTTCTCATGGTCTGAGAGTCCTTTAGGTGCTTTGTCATGTGGGCTGCCATGTGCCTTTTACTGAGGAGTGGCTTCCGTTACCTCTACCCTCCCAGGTCCTTACCATGCTCCTCCTTACCATGCTCCTCATACACTCTGTGTGAAAGTCACCTCTACCCTCCCAGGTCATGCTTCCTCCTTACCATGCTCCTCATACACTCTGTGTGAAAGTCACCTCTACCCTCCCAGGTCCTTACCATGCTCCTCATACACTCTGTGTGAAAGTCACCGTGCCCAGTGTCAAATGGCTGATATAAACAGTAGAGGCAAGGAGAGTCTTCACAGCCTCTATTGAGTCAGTGTGCTTTCAGTGTTTTATAGTAACAGCCTAGTGACACACATAGGTCGGATGGAATTGCCCCTGTTAGCACTAATGAGTTTTGCCTGTTAATTCTTAATGGATAAGAAAACTATAGGATTGGTTCAAGTAAGGATAGCATTGGGCAAACTGGCCAACCTGCTCTGTGGGTTTAAATMACCATGAGGCACAAATCAACGAGTTCTACCTTTTTACCTCCTTTTGGATAACACTACACTAAGATTAGATCAAGTGAGCTATGATAGGGAAGGGAATGGCAAGCTGCCAACTRAGGGACTCTTGATGTAGGTTTCAATTAACACTAAGCGCAGCTTTCCAAACTGTTTCACTTTTTAACCTCCTACATTGAATACGGCTATATAGGATTGGGTGAAGAGAGGGACGTGATAGGGCAAGCTGCCCAGATCCTGTTCCATAAAAACCTGTAGTAGATCAGTAGATCAGTAGGACAGGGGTCAACCCCGGGGCAGGGCCAGGGGTGTGTTAGACTGTGGCTCTCAGCCAAAGTTGACTCACTCTGTTGTTCATCCTCACTACTTCAGTCATCATTCATTTTCAATGCTTTTTCATTTAGCTCAAAATAAATCCAAGTTGTCTTTTTAGTAACAAACATTATCCTCTTTTAGGGAGTCCTGGTTTGGAACAAACCTGTGTTATTAGAAACTGACAACAGGACACTGCACATGAAATMGATTTGAGGACTTACTTTGTCCTGATAAAACACCTTTTGAATGTGATACAAATTACAGCATCATCAACTCCATTGTAAACAGAGCACTTAGGGTAACTGAACAGGGCCAGAACTCCCAACCCTTTTAAAATGTATTCGGGTCCATATTCAGCTCTGCGTTGTATCTTCCACCTCTTCCACAATGTCAACCTGAATGGCTCCTATTGAGAAGCTACAGTACTTCAGTTCATTAGCAACACTCTATTAAATGGACCACTGTAAGGCTAACACTGTAGCCATATGCTAGRATGACATCATTGAYCCTTCACTGACCCTCTGGGTGCATCTCAAGAGTCTAACAAGTCTTCTTAGCCTCATCTCCTCTCTCCTCTCCTTGTATCCTCTCCTTATCTCATKTTCTTGTCTCCTCACCTTCATTCACACTGATTGGAAAAATAGACCATGAAAGAAAGTCCACAGCCATATTGCCTTTACCTATCCTATGGTTTAAGATCGGTGCAGCTGAAGGAGAGGTGAGGGGAGGAAGGCACTTCAGATAAAGATGCACCCCCTGACTCAGTATAGTAAACTCCCTGGAGATAAAGTCACTACAGATCATTACTCTACAGGTCATTACTCAGCTGTTTTATTACCCAATGTGATTAAATGACAGCTCTTGTCTTTGTATGGCGCTTATAATAAGGCATTCTGATCAAGGCCATGATGGAGAAACTTCAAAGGTTTTATATACTGAACAAAATATAAAAGCAACATGTAAAGTGTTGGTCCCATTTTCATGAGAGTGAACATAAAAGATCACAGAAATTTTCCATACTCACAAAAAGCTTATTTCTCTCATATTTTGTGAACAATATTGTTACATCCTGTTAGTGAGCATTCTCCTTTGCCAAGATACTCCATCTGCCTGACAGGTTTGGCATATCATAGTAAAACCGATGTACCTTGTGCTGGGACAATAAAGGCCCCTCTAAAATGTGCAGTTTTGTCACACAAAACACAATGCCACAGATGTCTGAAGTTTTGAAGGCTCGTGCAATTGGCATGCTGATGTCCACCACAAGCTGTTGCCAGAGAGTTGAATGTTAATTTCTCTACCATAAGCCGCCTCCTAACTTCGTTTTAGAGAATTTGGCAGTACATCCAAACGGCCATACAACAGCAGACCACGTGTATGCACGCCAGCCCAGGACCTCCACATCTGCTTCTTCGACCTGCGGGATCATTTGAGACCAGCCACCAGTACAGCTGTAGGAACTGAGGAGTATTTTCTGTCTGAGTAATAAAACCCTTTGTGGGAAAACTCATTCTGATTGGCTGGACCTGGCTCCTCCATATTGGTCGGCCCTATGTCCCCCAGGCCCACCAATGGCTACACCCGCCCAGCCAGGTGAAATCCATAGTTTAGGGCCTAATTCATTTATTTAAATTGACTGATTTCTCCTTTATGTACTGTAACTCAGTAAAACCATCGTTGAAATTGTTGCATGTTGCACTTATATTTTTGTTCAGTATATTTCAGTCAGAAGTTAACTCAAGTCCAGTGCCTTATTACTTTCAAAATGTTCTTGTGGCTTTCTGCTCGACCTCAATTTGTGCTAGTTGATACGCTACTGTTCTCTGCTGATTGATGGCATCTCTGTCCCTTGGTGTGATCACACGCTCCCATGTTCCTGTGAAACATGCTGCCAGCGTGTCTCAACTCTGCGGTCACTGACACCACACTACACTCTTAGAAAACAGGGTTCCAAAAGGGTTCTTCGGCTGTCCCCATAGGAGAATCCTTTTTGTTCCAGGTAGAATCCTTTTTGGTTCCAGGTAGAACTCTTTTGGGTTCCAAATAGAACCCAAAACCCAATAGAATTGGTTCCAAGGTTTTACTTGGAACCCAATAGGTTCTACCTGGAAACAAAAGGGTTCTTCAAAGGGTTCTCCTATGGGACTTCGATAACCCAGAGGTGTCTCCTGGGGAGGCAGGTAGCCTAGTGGTTAGAGCATTGACTGAGAACCAAATGGTTTGCAAGATTGAATCCCCGAGCTAAGAAGATAAAATCTGTTGTTTCTGCCCCTGAACAGAGTTAACCACTGTTCCTAGGTTTCATGTGAAAATAATAATTTGTTCTTAACTAAACTTTGCTAGGTAAAAAAAAGTTCAAATAGCAGCTTTTTTACAAAGAGTGTAGGAATCGCCTCTCCTTTTGTATCTCTTCCCCCTATTCAACGGATACCCGTGTATATACAGTATATTCTATTTCTCCATGTCCTTCTAGACTACTGTGAGCTGCCAACCAGGGGTGATTCTCCTGTTATATTTATTCTCGCTCGACAACTGTTGACTGCCATCTAGGGGTATCTGGCCTTTATTATTATCTCCATCGACAACGGTGACTGTAGCACCAGGCGATCTGCCTGATATTATATTCTCACTCGACTACTGTGACTAGTGCACACTCAAGGGCGATGTCTTCCTGTTATTATTATCTCCTCGACAACTGTGACGCCACACCAGGGTAATCTCCTGTTTATTATTATTCTCCTCGACTACTGTACTGTCACACCAGGGGGCATCTCCTGATATTTATTTATTCTCCTCGAAACTGTGACTGCCACACCAGGGGATCTCCTGTTATTATTTATTCGTCCTCGAGCTACTGTGACTGTCACACCAGGGTATCTCCTGTTATTATTTTATTCTCCTCGACAACTGTGACTGCCACACCAGGGGTATCTCCTGTTATTATTTATTCTCCTCCGACTACTGTGACTGTCACACCAAGGGGCATCTCCGATATTATTTATCTCTCCCGGACAACTGCTGACTGGCCACACCAGGGGTATCTCCTGTTATTATTTATTCTCCTCGACTACTGTGACTGTCACACCAGGGGATCTCCTGTTATTATTTATTCTCCTCGACAACTGTGACTGCACACCAGAGGTATCTCCTGTCATTTATCTCTTGTCTCTCTCTGACTAGTGACTGTCCACCATTTCTCTCACTGTTATTACTTTATTGTCCTCAGCAGCTTCTCACCAGCTGTTATAGATCTTCCTCAGCCACTCTTCCTACGCACTATATACTTATTTCCTCAGCCCAGCTTTCTCTAACTCAGTCTCTATATACTGTATCTGTCCTTCAGCCCAGCTCTTCTCTACTCAGCTTGTATTACTGTATCTGTCCTCAGCCAGCTCTTCTCTACTCAGCTATGTAACTGTATCTGTCCTCAGGCCAGCTCTTCTCTACTCAGCTTATACTGTATCTGTCCTCAGCCCAGCTCTTCTCTACTCAGCTGTATACTGTATCGTGCTCAGCCCAGCTCTTCTCTACTCAAGCTGTATACTGTATCTGTCCTCAGCCCAGCTCTTCTCTACTCAGCTATATACTGTACTGTCCTCAGCCCAGCTCTTCTCACATCATGCCTAGCATACTGGTATTCTGTCTCAGCCCAGCTCTTCTTCTACTCAGCTGTATACTGTATCTGTCTCAGCCCAGCTCTTCTCTACTCAGCTATATACTGTATCTGTCCTCAGCCCAGCTCTTCTCTACTCAGCTGTATACTGTATCTGTCCCTCAGCCCAGCTCTTCTCTACTCAGCTATATACTGTATCTGTCCTCAGCCCAGCTCTTCTCTACTCAGCTGTATACTGTATCTGTCCTCAGCCAGCCTTCTCTCTACTCAGCTATATACTGTATCTGTCCTCAGCCCAGCTCTTCTCTACTCAGCTTTATACTGTATCTGTCCTCAGCCCAGCTCTTCTCTACTCAGCTATAACTTACTGTATCTTGTCTGCAGCCAGTCTCTTCTACTCAGCTATATACTGTATCTGTCCTCAGCCCAGCTCTTTCTCTACTCAGCTGTAGTATACTGTATCTGTCCTCAGCCCAGCTCTTCTCTACTCAGCTATATACTGTATCTGTCCTCTAGCCAGCTCTTCTCTACTCAGCTGTATTACTGTATCTGTCTCAGCCAGCTCTTCTCTACTCAGCTTAGGACTGTATCTGTCCTCAGCCCAGCTCTTCTCTACTCAGCTGTATACTGTTCTGTCCTCAGCCCAGCTCTTCTTACTCAGCTATATACTTTATCGTCCTCAGCCCAGCTCTTCTCTACTCAGCTGATATAGTATCTGTCCTCAGCCCAGCTCTTCTCTACTCAGCTATATACTGTATCTGTCCTCAGCCCAGCTCTTCTTACTCAGCTGTATACTGTATCTGTCCTCAGCCCAGCTCTTCTCTACTCAGCTATATACTGTATCTGTCCTCAGCCCCAGCTTCTTCTCGCACTCAGCTGTATTACTGTATCTGTCCTCAGCCCAGCTCTTCTCTACTCAGCTATATACTGTATCTGTCCTCAGCCCAGCTCTTCTCTACTGCAGTATACTGTATCTGTCCTCAGCGCCAGCTTCTTCTCTACTCAGCTATATACTGTATTGTCCTCAGCCCAGCTCTTCTCTACTCAGCTATATACTGATCTGTCCTCAGCCCACTCTTCCTACCTCAGCTATATACTGTACTGTCCTCAGCTCCAGCTCTTCTCTACTCAGCGTATATACTGTATCTGTCCTCAGCCCAGCTCTTCTCATACTCAGCTTATGTATACTGTATCTGTCCCAGCCCAGCTCTTCTCTACTCAGCTGATACTGTATTGTCCTCAGCCCAGCTCTTCTTACTCAGCTGTATACTGTATCTGTCCTCAGCCCAGCTCTCTCTACTCAGCTGTATACTGTATCTGTCCTCAGCCCAGCCTTCTCTACTCAGCTGATATTACTGTATCTGTCCTCAGCCCAGCTCTTCTCTACTCAGCTATATACTGTATCGTCTCAGCCTCAGCTCTTGCTCTACTCAGCTATATACTGTATTTCTGTCCTCAGCCCAGCTCTTCTCTACTCATACTGATACTGTATCTGTCCTCAGCCCAGCTCTTCTCTACTCAGCTATATACTGTATCTGTCCTCAGCCCAGCTCTTCTCTAACTCAGCTGTTTATACTGTATCTGTCCTCAGCCCAGCTCTTCAAAGCATGTTTGAGTCACACTCAAATTGGCTCAGTTTTTAAAGAAGAGCAGCTGTCACTTAATAACAGTGGAGGTTTTGTGATCTGTGTTAACACTTCAGGTTACAGTTTACATCCCAAACATCCTTTTGAATTGGTTCAGAACTCTAGATCGCAGGACTACAAATCACACACACACACACACACACACACAACACCACACACCACACACACACACACACACACACACAACCACACACACACACACACACACAACACACACACACACACACACACACACACACACACACACACACACACACACACACCACACACACACACACATCCTGTCTTTACCCTTCTGCTTGCTCTTCTTTATTTCTCTTGCCCTATCTCTCTCTTTCACACATCATAGCAACCATTCACTCTTTGAGATATTTATAACAGGCTCAGTCTCTAGGAGGGACTAGGGCCAGAGATGCCCATCTCTACCCAGCCATGGTGGCCTCTGCTCGGGGAACCTTAAAGCTCTTCTTGCCCCCTCTCCCCTGGATTCATTGGATCCAATAGCACCCCAGAGATAGTGTAATAGATGCCCGATCCTAATGAAGTACAAACTATTTTCTATTTACTGTCTTCAAATTCCCCCTCCCATGCGGACCCTAAGGGGGCAGGGAAACTGAAGGTTTCATCACAAATGGCACCTATTGTACTAATATTCACTACTCTTACACAGGCAGCCCCAATGTGGCCCTTGTCAATATGAGTTCACCAAATAGTGAATATGCAATAGACGTTAAGAATGACACTCTGGCGCCAGGCAGGTAAACACAACCATGGTTGTTTAAAGAGAACAAAAGCCAAATGGATTGGGAGGGTTTAACAGATCTCTGGTGACTGACGTCATTGAACAGCCAGCTTGGGGGAGTTCACACTGGCTTACCAGGTCTCAAGCTGGGCTTGGACCCCTGCCAGATCACTTCTATTAGAGGACTGTAGCTCTTACACTACTGTCAGCTGCAGTCAGCAGATTTTTCTGCAAACTCAGTTGGATTCGGATTGGCACCATATTGGCACCATTAAAGTTCCCATTACATGCAGTTGGCATATGAGACTCATTATTATTGTGAAAAACCGACGTTGTGGCGAGTATTAAGGTAGTTGGCAACCTTTGTGTGTGAATGGCGTGTGCCAAAGTCATTGCAAACCACTGTGGCTGGTGTTAAGTGGAAACACAACCAGAGAAGCACACTGACTCGAATCAACTATTACTTGCTCTTGTAGCTATTATAGAGCCCACTGTGATGTCAACTCACCCACACAGCCTTGTCCTGTTCAGTGTCATGTCACTCTCTTCTGTCCCTCAGTCATTTTCTCCTCCAGAGAGGAGGCTATGGAGGATTATATGAATCACAGTGGTAAAGACAGGACAGGACAGGCTCAGAAAGAGACAGGGACAGGACAGGAAAGGACAGTCAGACGAAGGACCAACAGATAACAGCGACAGTTCAGCCAGGGACAGACTGGACAGTGACAGATGAGACAGTGAATGATTGATGTGACGCCTGAGCAGATTGGTGAGAGGCCTCTCTCTCTATTTTGACGCACAAAGCAAACACATTACATGCTGGAGACGACTGCTGAATGTTTCTTAACCCGATGGCTCAGGTTACAGTTCAGCTGTGATGTCTGTGTGTATGTTGTTCTCATCTCAACCCTCTCCAGAGGGACATGGCTGTCTTATGTTTAGACTGAGGCAGAAGTATCGGCTACGGTGGGTTGTTGAGTGGTTGTTTTCACCTGTTTAACTTTTCTCCTTTCAGGTTCAGTGGCTGACTTCTTTGGAAGGGTAATTGAATTGTGTTGTGTGTGGTGGTGTGTGATTGGTGTGTGTTGTGTGTGTTGTGTTTGTGTGTGTGCTGTGTGTGTGTGTGTGTGTGTGATGTGTGCGTGTTGTGTGGTTGTGTGTGTGTGTGTGTGTGGTGTGTGTGTTGTGTGTGTTGTTTGTTGTGTGTGTGTGGTCGTGCGGTGTGAATAGGAAAGAAACATTGTGGATTGAGTTGAGGGTGTGCCAAGAGCAGGTCGTTTTAGCAGGACCTCCAGAGCCTTAGGGGATAGCATCACTGCTTATCTATGCCCGGGAGGGAGGGAGAGAGCACCTGTGGGCCACCGGCTCACTCCCACCACTTCTCGGTCCCGGATACGTGGCTGGCTAGAATCAGTCTGCCTGGAGATGTTGCCTACCTTTACAACAGGGCCTATGGTCATACACTCCTGGGGAACACAAGAGGTTATGTCGCCAGAATGGCACCCTATTCCTATAAGTCCACTAATGTTTGGTTAAAGTAGTGCTTACTATATAGGAAATTAGGTACCATTTGGGACTCAATCACAGTCCCACAGGGAGGTGAGCCATAAGTTAAAGCGTATACCACTCAAAGTTTATACACCCCACTTCTCCCGGGCTTCCAGCCAGGAATGTCCTGGGGAATCTATATAT
>NW_019944992.1:82429-84234 GCF_002910315.2 Salvelinus sp. IW2-2015
TGCCCATACCATAAACCCACAGACACCATGGGACACATCACCAAACCTGCCGTCTGCCCGTTACAGTTGAAACCGGGATTCATCCATGAAGAGCACACTTCTCCAGCATCCCAGTGGCCATGTAAGGTGAGCATTCGCCCTCTGAAGCCAGTTACAACGCCAAACTGCATTCAGGTCAAGACCCTGGTGAGGACGACTAGCCATAAACCATACCATAAACCCACAGATTGTGCAGAAATGATTTGTTTGTACAAACCCACAGTTTCATCAGCTGTCCAGGTTGCTGGTCTCAGACAATCCTTCAGGTGAAGAAGCCAGATGTGGAGGTCCCGGGCTGGTATGGTTACAATTGAGGCGGATTTGACGTACTGCCAAATTCTCTAAAACAACATGGGAAGCAGCTTATGGTAGAGAAATGAACATTACATTATCTGCCAACAGTTCTGGTGAACATTCCTGCAGTCAGCATGCCAATTGCACGCCCCCTCAAAACCTGAGACATCTGTGGCATTGTGATGTGTGACAAAACTGTACATTTTAGAGCGGCCTCTTATTGTCCCCAGCACAAGGTGCACCTGTGTAATGATCATGTTGTTTAATTAGCTTCTTGATATGCCACACCTGTCAAGTGGATGGATTATCTTGGCAAATGAGAAATGCTCAGGGATGTAAACACATTTCTGGAGAGAAGAAAATGTAGAGACAAGCTTTTTGTGTTTATGGAACATTTATTGGATATTATATTTCAGCTCATGAAACATGGGACAAACACTTTACATGTTGCGTTTAWATTTTTGTTCAGTGTAACTATCATTTGCAGACAATGTGAACATGTTAGTCTATGTCTGCCATGATCTAAAATACCTTTGCTCTGGACTCCGTGTTTAGATGGTGCAGTTCATGCAAGACACTTCATGCTGCGCTGGCTGTCCGCYTGTCTGACCATGTGRAGGATTTTCACTTGATTACCTAACAGTCAGTCTGCATCCCGCAGGTCCAAATTCCGCGTGTGTGTATGCGTTCGTTCATGCAYGCGCCTGCGCCAATTCTGCGTCTCCCTCTCTTATTTACACTCTCGGGGAGTGTGAGGGAGAGCGTTGACGAGACGACACAATATTTAACGYAAAATAATATTTCCCAACTATTTCCATTTCTCACAGTCTCCCCCAACTAAAATACACTCCATGTAGCGAAACCATTAGGCTCCCACAAAAGAGAAAGMCATGACATGGGAGAATCGCGTCGCATCGAACGCCGAGGGAACAACGGAAAAAATCCTAATGTGTGCACATTCAGCGTTGCGCCGAATCACGATGCGCTCACAGTCCCAGTCTCGTGAGATGCTGGTGAGCAGGTCGGTTGTCTCTCGACGCTCTCCAGCCTCTCCCAATAACCGCTCCTGAGCCCTTTTCGCCGGCAAGATGTTTTGTTGACTGGCCACCTCAATGAATAGCCATAGGAGGCGATACGGTGAGAATATGATACCTGCTTGAGCTGTGAAGCATTTCTGAGATGCGCAAGTGAACATTAAATAAGTTCTCATTTAGTGGAAAATAGGTTCAAAGCTTTTTTGATCACAATTGAACGGAACTGTTGTTGTGTGTTTTCTCAGTGGATCAGAAAGGGTTGGTCCATCATGCTTTATACTTCAAGTGTACGACGACAACTGGCGGAGACTCGATGTGAAGCCCAAATCCATGCACTTCCATATACAATGTGAAAATTCGATAATTGTTTTCCTACTATTGGAATATACGCCATTGAAAACGTTTTGGATGTTTTTAGGGAAGCACTCACAATTTTTC
>NW_019944993.1:0-17369 GCF_002910315.2 Salvelinus sp. IW2-2015
AGTGGCATGAGGGCACTCGGCTAATAAGGCTATCAAAATGGTCGCCTAGAGAGCGTTGGCGAACAAAGCATAAAAGGCGTTTGAGTAGAATATTCAGGCATAATGTCAGACAGGGGGTTGGTGGGTTGCGGGTACAGCGGAGGTAAGCCCAGGCACTGAGTGATGATAAAGAGAGGTTGTATCTTCTGGATAAGCTGGTTATAATGGGTTGAGGTCATTCGCAGAGTGGGAGGTGGGACCAAAGGAGGTATCAGAGTATAATGAAGGAACTAGGGGCTCCATTGTAAACTAAAACAATGCATAACTAACCTAAACACAGTATTACAAGCATTATTGACATATAGAAGAGACATTACAGCGATGGCATAAAGTAATCACAGGTGTGATTGGGAGAGCTAGTTAGAACAACAACGGGTAAGACAACAAACAGCTAATCAGCTAAACAACAACAGGTAAATGGTCGATTGAATGGCAGAGGGGTCGGTTAACTACACACAAGAGCCTGAGTCCGGCTGGGCCGACAGGATAAACTAGATAAATAAAACAAACTGTATACCGTATTAATGGCACAGTGCCAGCCTGCGAATCAGCCATGTTGTGATAGTACAGTATTAAATGCAAATTAATATACTTAAAAATCATACAATGTATTTTTCTGGATTCCGTCTTCACAGTTGAAGTGACCTATGATAAGAAACTACAGACCCTCTACATGCTTTGTAAGTTAGGAAAACCTGCAAATCGGCAGTGTTTCAAAATACTGTTCTCCCCACTTGTATGTGCATCCTCAAGCACCACCCTCTCATTAACCTTGTCGTGAGGTTATTACAATGTTCGATGAACAAATAAGGTTTTATATGTAAAGATTGTTAAATAAAGAGCTAAATCTTGATTATTATTATATATAATTATTTGTGCGCGTTGGTCCTATAATGCTCTTTCTCACTTCCCACGAAGCCGGGGTTTTCATCAAAAACTCACACTCATTCTTTTTAATAACTGTATCATATAGTGTGAAATGTGTGTGTGCTGGGCGAGGCTTACAATATGTAAAGAATACAAACACTTGAGAGTGTGCCTGACCCTGGTGCAAGAGGGGCGTATAGCTGGAGTTGAAGTGTTTGAATGGATACGGAACTTTATAAAAGGTTGGGGAACCACTGGCATATACACCATACCATTTTTCTATTCCTCATCCAAGTCCATGTGGGATTTAACAGGTTTTTTACAGTCATTTTTCTTAAATCGGTGCATGCTTATTAGGTAACTGGATAAGCCAAATTCATAAATGTGATCAAGGGGCCAGCGTTCTGCGTGCTACATCATTACACACCACGGACCAAACAATTTATTTTACATCAAAAAACATAGGAATCACTACAAATAACCTCTTGGTATATCAACAAATATTCTTTACATCTCAACATAAGGAATCACTACAAAATGTATTGTATGGACCTCTTATACACAATATTAGGCCCAGCCTTTGGAATCTGTGGTTTTGCTAGACATGGCTACTATATTGTAATCACTACATCTGAGGATCTGGTACTGCTTTCAAACACATGTTCTGCAGCATTGGTAAAGATATTGATCAAAAATATGTTTTTGATGATTTTAATTTTCTGGTACTGTTTGTAAACTACCCTGGTAGGTTGATTGATAACCTGAACAATGTTGACGGCACTGGTTACAGTTTGAAGCTTTCTCTTGGAGCGCAGCCTGATCACAGCTTTCCTCCAGTATTAGTTTAATTAATTGTAAAACAGGACAAATTGGAAGTGTCTGGAGTTGTGTTTGCCTGTTGACAGTCTGGTAAAAATAGAAGGCGTTTGATTGTACGGACCAATGTAACATCCCATAATGTTTTAAGGGAAAGTTTTTTAGTAAAACAAGCACCTCATATCGATTGAATCTTTAAAACTTTTTCTCCAAGATACTTTCAAGTTTTTACTAAGGTCTATTGGTTTGTCTCTTTTTCATTGGCAGAATCACCTTTTTTCAGTGTTATGATATTCAGTTAACATTCCATATCCACCAGTCTGATATTCCCTGTCAACTAAACAGAACTCTGCTGGTTGTCCTGGTAACCAGATACCAGTGAGCAGATCATTTGTTTGTCTCAAACTTAAACACAGCACACTTACTTTATGTTGTCAAATCTGATCCTTCTTCTCCTTCTCCTCCTCTCACAGTTCACACTCGCCCGTTGTTTTCCTGCAGCTTCCACAGCAGCACAGAGACAACCCTCTCATTACCCAGCAGTAAGGCGCTACCGGGAGAGCACGATCACGCGGACTCCGGGGAAGAGAAGGGGGCGGCTAGCGTAGTCCTGCGTAACCATAAAGATGGGGAACATATCATTAATGGATGCTTGATGTCCACTGTTGTCATAAAGTGCTCTTACAGAAACCCAGCCCAGTACCGCAAGCTGTATTGCTAGAACAAACCAAAGCTGTACATCTGGATTGTTCTGATCTGGAGAGGACTCTCTCTGCCTCGTCAGCATCAGGATGTTGTTGGAGCTCCCGCAAGAGGATCCACAATAGTGCATGTCTCTCTCCTGTGTAATTGAGACAATCAAGACAGATTGTAAACTTAGTGACCATCCTATTTACAATCACAAAGGTCTTACCAAGAGCATTAATATCTCTAAAAAGGACCTTAAAATGCAAATGTGAACAGGTCTAGTTCGAACAAAATGGTTGCCAAATTTTAAAAGTCCCCTTAACAATATATTGTACCAATAGGAGATTGACCCTTTCAACAATTCCATTAGTAGCTGAACAACATATTCAATGTAGAACTTGAGTATAGAATGCGTCTTTTAAAACCACATTAGTTTCAACAACTGCATAGCTTGTGCCCCTGTTTTTAAAAGAAACCATCTCACTTGGTTCAATCGATATTCAGCCCCTCCTCTCTTTTCCACTCCTAAAAACCTTCCTCCTCTTTAATTGAGATAAGCCTCCTCCTCCTCTTTTACTCCAAACAGCTTCTTCCACTTCTTTCACTGTTTATGGCATCTTCCTCCTTTTTGATTCCTGAAAACTTCTACCTCCTCTTTCACGCTGAACAACCTCTTTCCCATCTTCCTCTTTCACTGTAATATCATCCTCTTCCTCTTTCACGTGATAGCCTCCTCTTCCTCATTTTTTCATTCTTTGAAAGCTTTCTTCTGTCTCCTTCTTTCACTACTAAAACGTTCCTTCTTCTTTAATTGAGATAGCCTCCTCTTCTCTTTTACTCCCAAACCAGTTCTTCCAACTGTAATGGCATCTTCCTCCTTTTTCATTTCTGAAAGCTTCTTCTGTCTCCTCCTCTTTCACTCCCAAAACGTCTTCCTCCTTCACCTTTATTGAGATAGCATCCTCTTCCTCTCTAAACGGCTCCTCTTTTTTCCCTATAACAACCTCTTCTTCCTCCTTTTTCATTCTGAAAGGTTCTTCCTCTTCTTTCACTGTAATACCCTCCTCTTCTTCTTCCACAACAATGTTCAGCGCCAGAGCTTCTTTCTCCATACAGCAGGCATCCTCTTCTTTAGCAGGGGAGGAGTAGTTTAGTGAGCTCATGGTCAGCGATGTTAGCTAGCTAGTTAGCATTAGCGACTATCCTAGCATCAATCTTTAACAAGTTGAAAATTGAACAAGCAAATTAGGTTCAAGTTAACCAGTTGATACGTCAACAGAAATGTGTTCAAAACACTGAGATTAGATAATGTACATTAACATGGTCTAAAGCGTCAATCTTTCAGTTTAATGTTGGCTAGCAAGCTACCGAGATGGATGAAAGAGTAGCCGCGTTGTTGTTGCTGAAGAAGCATCCCGTCCAGTAAATTATACGTCACGCAAGAAGAGTCACCTGAAAAACGCACATCCGCCATCAGCTGACTGGAGTGGGTAACGCAGTTTGGAAACAATAGTTACTACACTTTTTGTATTGGAAAGAACGTCATAATAATTTATCAATAAGCTGATATATTTTCTCTTACGTCTTACAAATAATACGTTCCTGTACACAGACGTAGAAGCTTAATATGAATATGGAGATGATGAATAAATACGTCTATGAATAGGTAGTGTGTTAATACACATTTACTCTTACATTTTTACATTCGTTTTAATCTAGATGTGACGGTACTATTCCCTTAAAGCCACGCTCTATAAGATACAAATCATACTGTAAACAATAGAGCAAATGCATCACATGCAAATAGCACTTGATTATCTGTAGTGCTTTACACTGAGTCTACAAAACATTAAGAACACCTGCTCCTTCCATGACTTAGACTGACCAGGTGAATTCAGGTGAAAGCTATGACACCTTACTGATGTCACTAGTTAAATCCACTTCAATCAGTGTAGATGAAGGGGGGAGACAAGTTAAATTAGGATTTTTAAATCTTGAGACAGTTGAGGCATGGATTGTGTGTGTGCGCTATTCAGAGGGATAATGGGGAAGACAAAATATTTAAGTGTCTTTGAACTGGGTATGGTAGTAGGTGCCAGGCGCACTGGTTTGTGTCAAGAACTGCAACGCTGCTGGGTTTTTCAGCTCAACAGTTTCCCATGTGTACCAAGAATGGTCCACCACCCTAACAGTGGCGGTCAATGCCGTTTAAGACGAGGGAGGACCATTTTTTTAGCATAGCATCCCTCTGTTTGAGCCAGGTGTTTGAGTAGGCTAAACTTCCTAGCTGCATTTGCTAGCTAAGTAAGTGAAACTGAAAGTGGAAAATAAATGACAAACTCTCTTTCTCTCTTGCTTCTCCTAATTTGTTCAAAACTGTTCAACTATTGTCTTTTTCTCTCTTTGAGTCAACTAGAAGCTGTTCTGAGGGGAAAAGGGGAGGGTCCAACTCCATATTAGGAATGTGTTCCAAATGTTTGGTATAACCAGTGGATATATCTGCCATTTAGCAGAGACTTTTATCCAAAGGGTTTTGCAGTCATGTGTGAAAATGAGATGGAAACCCATTTAACTTGTATTTTTCATTCGGTACATGGGAATGCACTACGTAATCACGCAAAGCCTTTTATCTGCAATAAGTCTGTTTGATAGAAACATTTCTGGTGGGAAAAGGCATATATTGTTTTATGCCGATTTGAGAATATTCACATGAAAATATGTCGCAAATTAATCCAAATCAGATCCCTCAATAACCTGAGGTCAGTTTTCAAACATTTCATCATTTAAAACAATCTTAGTGTGATTTTAAAACAAATGTTGTAGAGCTTCCTGGTAATATGTTAACATTAATTATTCATTCWGTTTTAYAAGTCAGAACACAAAAMACTARACAGTTCTATGACACTCAAGACACAGACATCACTGGATTCCAATCGAGCAGGTGGTTCTAAATATATAACTTTCATAGCTGTATGATACAGAATGCAACCTACACACTTCCTTAAAACATAAAATAAGTAAAGAAGTAATTTAGTGTGGAAGTTTCTTTTTTACATTGGAGACAGACACAATGCACATCAGTAACACCTCCCTGTTGTCTCAAGGGTTTGACACATGCTGTTCACAAATGTTTAACATTTTGAATAATCACTAATGTCATGATATTTTGTTTATATATTTTATTATGGTTGTAAATATATAACCTTCATAGCTGTATGATACAGAATGCAACCTACACACTTCCTTAAACATAAAATAAGTAAAGAAGAAATTTAGTGTGGAAGTTTATTTTTTACATTGGAGACACAAAGCACATCAGTAACACCTCCCTGTTGTCTCAAGGGTTTGACACAATGTTGATGTAGATGTTCACATTTTTTACATTTTGACTAAATCACTAATGTCATGATATTTTGGGTAAAGTTTTTTAAAAAAGTGAAATTTTGGGGCAGACTTTTTAAAAATTATTATTATTATATTTATATTTTTCACCCCCTTTTTCTCCCCAATTTTCGTCAATTCGTAGTTAGTCTTGTCTCATCGCTACTACTCCCGTACGGACTCGGGAGAGGCGAACGTCAAGAGCCATGCGTCCTCCGAAACACAACCGCACTACTTCTTGACACAATTCCCACGCATGCGCCCGGCCCGCCACAGGAGTCGCTAGAGGACATCCTGACAGGCCAAACCCTTCCCCAACCCGGACGACGCTGGGACAATTGGCTCTCCTGGTTGTGGCCGGCTGCGCCAGAGCTGGGTATCAAACCAGGATCT
Source organism: Salvelinus sp. IW2-2015 (assembly GCF_002910315.2). Taxonomy (NCBI): domain Eukaryota; kingdom Metazoa; phylum Chordata; class Actinopteri; order Salmoniformes; family Salmonidae; genus Salvelinus; species Salvelinus sp. IW2-2015. The sequence goes on from NW_019944993.1 coordinate 6,184, forward strand.
GTATTAATGCAGCACAATGCAGTGCCTTAAACGCTGCGCCACTCAGAAAGATGCATTTACATTTCTGTTCATATATTTTATATTTGAGATTCTTCAAAGTAGCCACCCTTTGCCTTGACAGCTTCGCACACTCTTGGCATTCTGTCAACTTGCTTCACCTGAAATGCTTTTTTCAACAGTCTTGAAGAAGTTCCAACATATGCTGAACACTTATTGGTTACTTTTCCTTCACTCTGTGTTTTGGCTCATTGTCCTGTTGAAAAAGAAATTAAACAAATGATAGTCCCACTAAGCGCAAATCAGATGGGATGGCGTATCGCTGCAGAATGCTATGGTTGCCAACCTGGTTAAGTGTGCCTTGAATTCTAAATAAATCACTGACAACGTCACCAGCAAAGCACCCCCACACCATCGCACATCCTCCTCTATGCTTCACGGTGGGAACTACACATGCGGAGATCATCCGTTCACCTACTCGCGTCTCACAAAGACACTGCGTTTGGAACCAAAAATCTCAAAATTAGTATCATCAGACCAAAGGACAGATTTCCACCGGTCTAATGTCCATTGTTCGTATTTCTTGGCCCAAGCAAGTCTCTTCTTATTATTGGTGTCCTTTTAGTAGTGGTTTCTTTGCAGCAATTCAACCATGAAGGCCTGATTCATGCAGTCTCCTCTGAACAGATGATCTTGAGATGTGTCTGTTACTTGACCTCTGTGAAGCATTAATTTGGGTTGCAATTTCTGAGGCAGTTAACTATAATTAATTTATCCTCTGCAGCAGAGATAACTCTGGGTCTTCCTTTCCTGTGGAGGTCCTCATAAGAGCCAGTTGGACAATTGTTACTCTTTGCTTTTTTAAGCTGTTCTTGCCATAATATGGACTTGGTCTTTTACCAAATAGGGCTATCTTCTGTATACCCCCCCCTACCTTGTCACAACACAGTTGATTGGCTCAAACGCATTAAGGAAAGAAATTCCACAAATTAACTTTAAGAAGGCACACCTGTTAATTGAAATGCATTCCAGGTGACAACCTCATGAAGCTGGTTGAGATAATGCCAAGAGTGTGCAAAGCTGTCATCAGGGCAAAGGGTGGCTACTTTGAAGAATCTAAAATATTTTGATTTAACACTTTTTTGGTTACTTCATGATTCCATATGTGTTATTTCATAGTTTATGTCTTCACTATTATTCTACAATGTAGAACATAGTAAAAAAAAAAGAAAAACCCTCGAATGAGTAGGTGTATCCAAACTTTTGACTGGTACTGTAAATTCCTCTACACAACGTCGTTTTAGAGAATTTGGCAGTACGTCCAACCAACCTCACAAATGCAGACCATGCGTAACCACACCAACCCAGGACCTTCACATCCGGCTTCTTCACCTGCGGGAGACTGAGACCAGCCAACTGGACAGCTGATGGAACCGAGTAGAACGTCTCTCTGTAATAAAGCCATTTTGTGGGGAAAAACTAATTCTGATTGGCTGGGCCTGGCTCGTCAGTGGGTGGGCCTACGCCCTCCTAGGCCCACCCATGGCTGCACCCCTGCCCAGTCATGTGATCAGGGCCTAATGAAGTCCATAGATCAGGGCCTAATGAATTTGACATTGACTGATTTCAATATATGTACTGTGAATTGTTGAAATTGTTGTATGTTGGGTATATATTTTTGTTCAGTACATATATAGCCATATTATAAAGTATAAAAAGTAAATATGAATTCTCTATGATGTATGATGTAATAGATATATGGGTTGAGTAGTGTTTTATGATGTAATAGATCATATAGTTAGTAGTGTTTTATGAATAGATCATATGGGTTGAGTAGTGTTTTATGATGTAATAGATCATATGGGTTGAGTAGTGTTTTATGATGTAATAGATCATATGGGTTGAGCAGTGTTTTATGATGTAATAGATCATATGGGTTGAGTAGTGTTTTATGATGTAATAGATCATATGAGTTGAGTAGTGTTTTATTATGTAATAGATCATATGGGCTGAGTAGTGTTTTATGATGTAATAGATCATATGTGTTGAGTAGTGTTTTATGATGTAATAGACCATATGGGTTGAGTAGTGTTTTATGATGTAATAGATGATGTGAAGAACAGCACTGAAGGAAATGGCTGACGATCCCGTAACCAACTAAGGTGGATATTGATCCAACACCTGCTGCTTATTCAAACCAGCCCACTGGGCACAGACGTCAGTTCAACATCTAGTTTCTATTTACATTTCTTTGAGTCCTCAACTAAAGTGAATTCAACATGAAATCAACACAAAATGTCACCTGATGTCACCTGTCATTGGATTTAGGTTGCCAGTTGGGTGGAACGAGGAACTCTTCATTGAGACAATGATAAATAGCAATCCGTGGGAGAGTTGTGGTGGATATTATAAAATAAGGATCTGCTGGAGTCCAAGTCAAACCAAGATTCTTTATTTCTGAGCTCAGAGAGAATAACAGAGTTACACAGCACAGTGTAGACAGTCTGAATTCCTGAAGCATTGGGTGGTGTGCAGATATCTTTATAGTTTCCTGTTCCTGGGACTTCAAAAAATAACTTTATTCATACAAGGACACAGGTGCAAACAGCTGGTCTGCAACACAGGACGATACTCCCAAGAACAGGAGATTATAATAGGACAGTTTCACAAGGTTAGTCACATATTCAGTTATGTGGACACATACAATGAACATTTTCCATTACAGAGTCTGTGAACTTTTTCATTTCATTAAATCATCAGTGGACCAACAACACAAATATAAACAATGGAGCAAATGCATCACATCCAAATATAACTTGATTATCTATAGTGCTAGAGGAGTGACACACCCAGATAAACACACACAAAGAGTTTTAAAAAGGACCATTTAAACACATGGAATCTGATCTACTCTATGTTCAAACTGACAGACTCCATATTCAATTCATGTTTTCTAGTAAAAACATACAAATATATATGTTTGAGTATACCCTGTACCATTTAATTTCATACGGTAAAGACAGGTAAAAACATTCTCAGTCAACAATATAAGACAATGGGAGCACTGTGTATGTTCTCTGATGAATTTACACACTAGGAGAAGTCATTATTGCCTCTTCCTGTTGGATTCCCACATGATGTTTAAGTGACTGTGATGAGCAATATGTCTTCCCAAGTCTGAGCACTTGTAAGGCTTCTCCCTGTGTGCAGTCTCATGGGTTCCTTCAGGCTTCCTGACCGGCTAAAACTGTTTCCACACAGGGCGCAATGGTATGGGTGCTCCCCTGTATGTATTCGCTCATGAACTTTCAGGCTTCCTGACTGGCTAAAATCCTTCCACAAAGGGCACAATGGTATGGCTTCTCCCTGTGTGTATTTTCTCATGAGCTTTAAGTGTGTCTATCGCGTTAAAACTCTTTCCACACTGGGAGCAATGGAAAGGCTTTCTCCCTGTGTGTGTAAGCTCATGAGCTTTCAGGTTTCCTACCTGGCTAAAACGCTTTCCACACTTGGGGCATGGAAGGTTTCTCTCCTGTGTGTATTCGCTCATGAGCTTTCAGGTTCCTACCTGGCTAAAACTCTTTCCCCACAGGCGCAATGGTATGGCTTCTCCCTGTGTGTATTCGCACATGACCTTGAGGGTGTCTAACCGCTTAAAACTCTTTCCACACTGGGAGCAATGGAAAGGCTTCTGCCCTGTATATGTTCGCTCATGAGCTTTCAGCTTTCCAAGTGGGTAATACTCTTTCCACAATGGGCACAATGGTGTGGCTTCTTTCCTGTGTATATCCTCTCATGTCTTTTCATGTTAACTAACCTTTAAAACTCGTTCCACAGTGGAATCCAGTGGTGTGGCTTCTCCCCTGTGTGCATTCGCTCATGAGCTTTCAGGCTTCCTAACCTGATGAAACTCTTTTGAATCTGGGAGCAGAGGTGTTGTTGTCTAGGTGGTTTGGACGTCTCTGGCTCTGGTTCCTCCGAGTTTGTTTTTTCTCCTGCCAAAGAGTATTTATTTAAAAAGAGACCTGAATGAAACCTCCACATGATAAAACTGCCTTGATATGAGGTGTAATCCAAATCAGATCCCTCAATAACCTGAGGCAAGTTTTTTAACATTTAAAAATTTAAAACAATCTTGGTGTGATTTTAAAACAAATGTTGTACAGCTTCCTGGTAATATGTTAACATTACTTATTCATTCTGTTTTATAATTAACATTAATATTTTATTCATTCTGTTTTAGAAGTCAGAACACAAAGAACTAGACAGTTCTACGACACTCAAGACACAGACATCGCTGATTCCTTTCAAGCAGGTGGTTGTATATATAACCTTCATAGCTGTAAGATACAGAATGTGACTTTTTCGATACGCACTGAAGCTTATTTCTGTCCAATTTTGTGCGCAAATTTGTTTACATCCCTTTGCCAAGATATTCCATCCACCTGACAGGTGTGCCATATCAAGGCTGATTAAACAGCATCAAGGCTGTTTAAACAGCATCAAGGCTGATTAAACAGCATAGTCATTACACAGGTGACCCTTGTGCCATTTGTTTTTCAACATTACAATGACCAAACACACCTCCAGGCTGTGTAAGGGCTATTTGACCAAGAAGGAAAGTGATGGAGTGCTGCATCAGATGACCTGGTCTCCACAATCACCCGACCTCAACCCAATTGAGATGGTTTGGAATGAGTTGGACCGCAGAGTGAAGGAAAAGCAGCCAACAAGTGCTCAGCTTATGTGGGACCTCCTTCAAGACTGTTGGAAAAGCATTCTAGGTGAAGCTGGTTGAGAGAATGCCAACAGTGTGCAAAGCTGTATTTGTATTAGTCAGGGACAGCCCTATTGGGAACAGATACCAGTGGACAGATATATTTATTTGTTACAACTAAACTACAGCACTTACTTTGATGTGTCAAATCTGATCCTTTCTTCTCTTCTCCTCCTCTCACAGTTCCACTCAGCCCCGTTGTTTTCCTGCAGTCCACCAGCAGCACAGACAACCTCTTCATACCCAGCAGTAAGGCGCTACCGGGAGAGAAACGACACAGGGACGCCGGGAGGGAGGAAGGGCTAGCGTTGTCCTGGTAACCATAAAGAGGGGACACAGACACATATCATTATGGATGCTGATGTCACTGTTGACATAAAGTGCTTTACAGAAACCCAGCCCAGTCCCAGATAGAGCAAGCTGTATGCTAGACCAGACCAAGCTGTACCATCTGGTGTTCTGATCTGGAGAGACTCTTCTCTCTCTCTGCCTCGTCAGCATCAGGATGTTGTTGAGGCTCCCCAGAGGATCCACAATAGTCATGTCTCTCCCTGTGTGAATGAGAACATCAAACAGATGGTAAACGTTTATCTCTTACTAAACATAAGAGTCTTACAAGAGGCATGAATATGTCTAAAAGGGGCTAAAATGGCCACTTTCATCATGATTTTTAAATATATTGTTTGTGATGCAAATGTGAAAGGGTGACTTTCACGTATAACTTGAGTCATTTTCTATTAAGGTATCTTTACTTTATCAAGTATCAATGGGTACTTTTTCCACCACTGTGATGCAAATGTTAAAGGGTTCGTTCCACTAAATGGGTGCCTTTTGCGTCCCTTTGATATTTTAAGTATAAATTAATGCTCCAATATTGCATTAAAAAGACTTTATATTAGATAAAGTGCACTTTAATATAGACCACATGGAGAATTCAATACATCTTAATTAAAAGTCCACAAAAATATATGTACCAATGGCAGATTTCCCCTTAAAACAATCTCCTACAAGTACTGAACAACATATTCAAGTGTTTAACTTTCAGTAGAATGCCCCTTTAAACCCCCACATAAGTTCAACAACTACATCGTTTGTGCCCCTGTTTTTAAGACAGTACTCACTGTGGTTAATCGTACTTCAGTCTCCTCCTCACTCCTCCTCTTTCACTCCCAAAACGTCTTCCTTCTCCTCTGTTATTGAGATAGCCTCCTCTTCCTCTTTACTCTAAAAGGTTCTTCCTCTGCTTTCACTAACATCCTCTTCTTTCAATATTACGCATCTTCCTCCTTTTTGATTCTGAAAAGTTACTACCTCCTCCTCTTCCACTCTGACAACTCTTTCCCATCTTCCTCTTTCACTGTAATATCATCCTCTTCTTCTTTCAATGTGATAGCCTCCTCTTTCTCCTTTTTCATCCTGAAAGCTTCTTCCTCTCCTTTCACACGAGCTTCTTTCTCCGTCGAGCTTAGTGAGCTCATGCTCTGGCGATTAGCCTAGTGCAGTATCAAGTTAACACATTTGCTAATTTAACAACGCAAATTGCGTTGAAACTGAACTAGAAATAGGTAAACAAAAGGTATTGTTCTAAACACCACAGAGTAATTATACTCAAAATTGGTTGAAACGATTCAAATGATTCCGGTATTTCATGTTCGCTAGCAAACCACCGCGTTTGGTTGAATCGTAGCTCTTTTAAGTTCGCTGTTTGAAGAAGCATCACCTGTCCTGTCCACTAGATATACGTCCGCACCAAAGAAGCATCACCTGAAAACTTCACACGGCCTCTGCTGACTGGAGTTGGTAACGCAGATTGGAATCTCCAATTACTACGTTATTCTGAAAACAAGCAAAATGTCATAAGAAGTCATTTGAAAAACAACACCGATGATTTATGTTTTCTTTCCCTTCGTCTACAGCCATTACTTTCCTCAGGGCTGACATAGCCCATTAGGTAGCATACAGGTGAAGAATTGACAATAGGTGGCATTATACTGCAGCTAAAATATGACCCAGGCTCAATCATAACAACAAATATTAACACTCACATAAATAACTCCACAAAAACCAATTGACAAACTTATCTCACCCAGCTGGCATTTGGAGATATATATGTGATGTGGTTGGTGTTGCCACATAAGCCAGTGCCCACTTTGCAAAAAGAGGCAAACATGGGAACGATAGGACCGCTACCTGTGTTAGAGTCATGCCTTTTCCCATTCTGCTCCTGTCTTATGCATTTGTCTCTACCACTAATGATGTAGCGGTTAGCAATGACGCTAATAGAACAACCATCTGTTCTGGTTGACTAGAAAAGCTTTCCCCAAACGTTGTCAATTAAATGCCTAACTACAAAAGTAGTCGTAGGCTACCTGGCAGAATGATTATCTATGCATATATTGCCACAATCCAGTTGTATCTGGTTCAGCAGACTCTGGCAATCACATGTGTCGGGCTACAGACCGACAACGCATAACCAAGCCCAGGCTCATTTGCTGGTGACACATGAATTAAAGGGTATCTACACACCATTTTGGGATACTATATGTGAGTGTTGGTGTATGCCACATGAAGCAGTGCACCACTTTGCAAAAAGGAACACATGAACAGATAGGACCTACCCTGTGCTGACCACATCCCCTTTACATCTATCTGGTTGACTGGAAAAGCTTTCCCATAAAACCTTGTCAGTTAATGTTAACTACAGTAAGTAGTTTGCCTACCTGGCAGGAATGATATCTGATTTATTTGCATCAGATCCAGTTAGTGATTGTCCAGCAGACTCTGCATCCACATGTGTGCTACGAACACCAGTTTCTAACCAAGCAAGGCTCTGTGCTGGTTGACTTGAATAAAGGGTATCTACACCCATATTGGGATATATATGTGAGTGTTGTGTTGCAACAGTGAAGCACGTGCCACTTGCAAAAGAACACATGACAGATAGGACTCTAACCTGTGGCTAGACCTACATCGGCCCATTACCATCTTGCTGGTTGATGGAAAAGCTCCCAAAAACCTTGTACAGATAAATGATTAACTACAAAGTAGTCTATGCCTACTCTGGCAGATGAATACTCATGATTATTTGCATCAACATCCAAGTTGTGAATCAGGACAACCTAGAAAAACTTAAAGCAGAAGAATGGAACATTGAACGAAAAAAACAAAAAACCAGAATTTGGAGTTAAAATAAAATGGATCTTCGATGGAGATGTTACTATAATAGATAGGAGATGTATGATAGAGCCTACAATATTACTGGATCATTACTCATCATTAGCTGGATTATGTAGGGATAGTTGTAGAGCACAGGCTAGTCCAACTCATTCCACCGGGCGGGGCGCGGTGTCTGCGGTTTTTCGCTCCGCCTCGTACTGCATTGATGCATAACATCACTAACTTAGTTAGAACTCCCCACACTGCGTTGTCTAGGGCTTTATCTGAAAGGAAAAAACCAAAAACTGCAAGACACAGCCCTCCGTGGAATGAGTTATGACACCCTGGTGTAAGAGTAACCGCTGTATCCTGAAGTGACCTTAATCCTCCTGCTCCTTAATACTTCTTCCACTAGATCAAAGCTTCAGCCAAGTTAGGATACCTCGATGTGACAACACATGGAGTAGGTTGGATATAGTTCATCGGCTAGGATACATGATAGTGACAACACAAGGAGTTGGGTTGGATATACGTCCATGGTAGGATACATGATAGTGGCAACACATGGAGTAGGCGTGGATATAAGTCATGGTGGATAGATGATCAGTGGCAACACATGAGAGTAGATTTGGAATATTCGCATGTAGGATACATGATAGAGGCAACACATGGAGTTGGATTGCAGATATAGTCAGGTAGGTACATAGTAGTGGAACACATGGAGTAGCGATTTAGATATAGTTCCATGGTAGAGATAATGATAGTGGCAACACATGGAAGTAGGCGTTTGAATATTAGTCATGGTAGTACATGATAAGTAACAACAACATGGAGTTGGATAAGTCCATTGGTAGGATACATGATAGTGGAACCACATGGGGAAAGGGGCGTTTTTGAGGGGGGTTTGCGATATAGTCATGGTAGGATACATGTATAGTGGCCAACAGCATTAGAGTAGGTTTGATATAGTCATGGTAGGATACATGATAGTGGCAACACATTGAGTTGGTTGGTTTATAGTCCATGGGATACATGAATACGGGCAACAGATGGAGCTGGGTTGATATACGTCATGAGTAGCATACATGATATGGCACACATGGAGTAGGGTTTGATATTAGTCATGGTAAGGAAGCATGATATTGGCAACAGATGGAGCTGGTTGGATAAGTCATGGTAGGATACATGATATGCAACACATGAGTAGGGTTGGATATGAGTTCATTGTAGATGCAGGATGATAGTGGCAACACATGGAGTTGGGTGGGATATAGTCATGGTAGGATACATGATAGTGGCAACACATGTTGTGTGGATACTAAGTCCATGTAAGAACAAGATATTGTGTTAAACTCAAGATTACTAATCGATAAAAAAAACGTATTTTTTCTAAGAAATTGAAATGTTAAAAAAGGTATAGTCTTTAATGACATGGATTATCATAAATAGGGCTGGTGGGTATACCACACATACCGCTAACAACAGACATATGGAATGTCTCTTTCAAGCGTAATTGCAGCATTACCACAGAAATGGTGGACAAGGTAAAGAGCTTGTATGTCCGGCTCTGTATTAAAGACATACAATGGTTAAAGAAAAGTATGAAATAAATTAAAGCATTTACACCAAATTTCATTTCAAGACAAAAAACTGACCAGACTGTGCATATAAATTTGCAAAATTAGGTTGGGAAGAGAATTGTCGATGTACCCATTCCATGGTTTATGACATTGATTACGCAAAACAACCGCAGATTTCAAAACTGTCACATTTTTCAATCTTGAAAATACTATATAAAATTCTATGCACCAAATAAGAATGATTATCATATCATACGTATATCCATATAATCATAATACAATCTTTCAGCCTCTGCGATATTTTACTTGAGGGAGGCCAGTCCATTAGACATTTATTTTGGTACTTGCCCATAGTGTAGCTCGTTTTGTGAGTAGCAGGTCCAAGAATGGCTGAAGAATTGCCCAACGAGAACTAACGCTGCAATAGCAATACTGGGTGATTTGAAAAGACAATAGTCATCAATTAATAACTTATTATTATTATTTAGCAAAAAAAAAGGTGTTAATTTTTACATCCTGTAGAAGCTATGAGATAGAAAGTTCCAGTACTTTGTCAAAGCATCAAACACAGTTGCAAAAATAATATGGCGCAATATAGAAAATCCAAAATGGATGGTGTTAAGAGAAAGATGGAGAGGGTTATAACTGGAGCCGAAGGGTGGGACCTAATAACAGATAACCAATGATAAAAACATACAGGGTCTGTAAATGATATGGTAGATTTAAATACACAGTCAAGAGATCAGAAAATGAATGGCTAAAAATATAATTGGTGAAATAACAGTGTTCTGTATAAAGTGGAATAAGATGTATAAAGGCTGAGGCCTAGAAGCAACATAAGTTATTATTGCACTTTCAAGTTAAGTTGAGTAGGTTAATGTGATAGAAGTATAAAGGTAATCAAAAGCAACTAAGTGCTTTAGTCATCAATTGAGGTAGGTAGGTTTTGCTAATAAGTATATATGTGCAAAAATATTTCTAATATATAGGTATGTGTATGTTATAGTGTATATGTTATATAGGTATGTGTATGATATATAGTGTCATATTCTATATAGGTATGTGATGATATATATGTGTAATATGTCTATATAGGTATGTGTATGTATATGTGTATATGTGTCTATATAGGTATGTGTATGATATATGATATGTGTTATTGTATGTGTTCGTATATAGGTATATGTGCTAATATATTGTACTGAATATATGTTTATATGTGTCTATATAGGGTATGTGTATGTTTATATATGTGTGTATATGTGTGTCTATATATGGTATGTGTATGTATAATATGCTATATATATGTCTCTAATATAGGTATTGTAGATGTATATTAGTGTATATTTCATATATAGGTATGTGTATGTATATCATGTTATCTATTCGTTATAATAGGTATGTGTATGTACTTATGTGTATATGTCTATATAGGTATGTGTGTTATGTGTATATAGTGTCATCTAGTATGTCGTATGTCATAATGTATAGTGTCCAGTATAGTATTTATATAATGTGTATATGTAGTAATTATAGATAGTGTATTATGTATCTATTTATAGGTAGGTATGTTATGATATCTAGTATATTATAGGTAGTATGTTAGTGTAGTTCTATATGGTATGTCTATGTATAATGCTATATTACAGTGGGAGAAAACAAAGTATTTGATACAC
>NW_019944993.1:17394-28786 GCF_002910315.2 Salvelinus sp. IW2-2015
GTTTGTGCCCCTGTTTTTAAGACAGTACTCACTGGTGGTAATCGGTACTTCAGTCTCCTCCTCCTCCTCCTCTTTCACTCCCAAAACGTCTTCCTTCTCCTCTGTTATTGAGATAGCCTCCTCTTCCTCTTTTACTCTAAAAGGTTCTTCCTCTTCTTTCACTACATTCTCTTCTTTCAATATTACGGCATCTTCCTCCTTTTTGATTCTGAAAGTTACTACCTCCTCCTCTTCCACTCTGACAACCTCTTTCCCATCTTCCTCTTTCACTGTAATATCATCCTCTTCTTCTTTCAATGTGATAGCCTCCTCTTTCTCCTTTTTCATCCTGAAAGCTTCTTCCTCTCCTTTCACCAGAGCTTCTTTCTCCGTCGAGCTTAGTGAGCTCATGCTCTGGGCGATTAGCCTAGTGCAGTATCAAGTTAACACATTTGCTAATTTAACAAGCAAATTGCGTTGAAATGAACTAGAAGATAGGTAAACAAAAGTATGTTCTAAACACCAAGAGTAATATACACAAGATTGGTTGAAAGCGATTCAATGATTCGGTTTTATGTTCGCTAGCAAACCACCGCTTTGGTTGAATCAGTAGCCTTTTGTCGCTGTTGAAGAAGCATCATGTCCTGTCCACTAGATTATACGTCACGCAAGAAGCATCACCTGAAAAACTCACACGGCCCTCTGCTGACTGGAGTTGGTAACGCAGATTGGAATCTCCATTACTACGTTTATTCTGACAAGCAATGTCATAAGAAGTCATTTAAAAACAACCAGATGTTATGTTTTCTCTTCCTTCTTACAGCCATTACTTTCCTCCAGGGCTGACCTGCCCATTAGGTAGCATCAGGTGACAGATTGACAATGGTGGCATATTCTGAGCTAAATTGACCAAGGCTCATCACTAACAACAAATATTAACACCTCACATAATACTGCCCAAAAACAATGAAAACTTATCTCACCCAGTGGCATTTGGGATATATATGTGAGTGTTGGTGTTGCCACATGAAGCCGTGCCCACTTTGCAAAAGGCAACATGGACAGATAGGACGCTACCTGTGTAGAGCTCATGCCCCTTTTCCCTTCCTGCTCCTGTCTTAGTGCATTTGTCTACCACTATGTGTAGCTGTTAGCAATGACGCTAATGACAACCATCTTCTGGTTGATAGAAAAGCTTTCCCCAAAACGTTGTCAATTAAATGTTAACTACAAAGTAGTCTATGCCTACCTGGCAGAATGATATCATGATTATTTGCATCAATCCAGTTGTGATTTGTTCAGCANGCTACCGGGAGAGGCATGACACGGGGACTCCGGGAGGGAGGAAGGGCTAGCGTTGTCCTGGTAACCATAAAGAGGGGACACAGACACATATCATTATGGATGCTGAAGCCACTGTTGTCATGAAGTGCTTTACAGAAACCCAGCCCAGACCCTGATAGAGCAAGCTGTATGCTAGACCAGACCAAGCTGTACCATCTGGTGTTCTGATCTGGAGAGACTCTTCTCTGACTCGTCAGCATCAGGATGTTGTTGATGCTCCCCAGAGGATCCACAATAGTCATGTCTCTCTCCTGTGTGAATGAGAACATCAAACAAATGGCAAACTTATGATATTCTACTACAATCACAGAGTCTTACAAGAGGCATGAATATGTCTAAAAAGGGCCTAAAATAGCCACATTCATCTTGATTTTTAAATATATTGTTTGTGACTTTCACTTTAACGAGTCATTTTCTATTAGGTATATTTACTTATGTTCAAATGGGTACTTTTTCCACCACTGTGATGCAAATGTTAAAGGGTTGTTCCACAAAATTGTTGCCTTTTGCGTCCCTTTGATATTTTAAGTAGAAATTATGCACCGATATTGAATTTTAAAGGCCTGTTATATTTGATAAAGTGCACTTTAATATACACCACATGGAGAATTCAATACATCTAATTACAAGTTCCCAGAATATATGTACCAATGGCAGATTGCCCCTTAAACAATTCCTACAGTACTGAACAACATATTCAAGTGTAGAACTTCAGTAGAATGCCCTTTAAAACCACATATTTGTTCAACAACTGCGTAGTTTGTGCCCCTGTTTTTAAGACAGTACTCACTGGTGGTAATCGGTACTTCAGTCTCCTCTTCCTCCCTTTTCACTCCCAAAACGTCTCCCTTCTCCTCTTTTATTGAGATAGCCTCCTCTTCCTCTTTTACTCCAAAAGGTTCTTCCTCTTCTTTCAATGTTACGGCATCTTCCTCCTTTTTGATTCTGAAAGCTTCTTCCTCTCCTTTCACCAGAGCTTCTTTCTCCGTCGAGATTAGTGAGCTCATGTTTCGGGCGATTAGCCTAGTGCTGTATCAAGTTAACACATTCGCTAATTTCACAAGCAAATTACGTTGAAATTAGCTAGTAGATAGGTAAACAGAAGTATTGTAACGACCCTGGGTACAGTATGTTCAAAACACGAAGAGTAATATACACAAGATTGGTCTCAAACGCTTCAATGATTCTCTTTTATGTTTGCTAGCAAACCACTGCGTTGGTTAAATCAGTAGCCTTTTGTCGCTGTTGAAGAAGCCTCATGTCCTGTCCACTAGATTATACGTTACGCAAGAAGCATCACCTGAAAAACTCACTTCGCCCTCTGCTGACTGGAGTGGGTAACGCAGATTGGAATCTCCTTTACTTCGTTTATTCTGGCAAACAATGTCATAAGAAGTCATTTAAAAACAACCAGATGTTATGTTTTCTCTTACTTCTTCCAGCCAATACTTTCCTCCAGGGCTGACATGCCCATTAGGCAGGATTAGGTGACAGATTGAAGAGGGTGGCATATTCCGAGCTAAATTGACCAAGGCTCATCGCTAACAACACATAATAACACCTCATATAAGGCTGCCCAAAAACAATGAAAACTTTGCAAAAGGCAACATGGACAGATAGGACTCTACCTGTGTAGASCACATGCCCCTTTRCCCTTCCWGTCTCTAAAGWGCCCTTTTGGGTGGTGGTATAATTTGTATTCATTTTTCTCATAGTTATTCTGAACCTGCTGCCTGCAAGTCGTCGTTAAATTTGCCTAAGTGATTTGTATTTTCCTTCAAGTTTCTGAAGAGGGAACAGCCCGGAAATGCCCCTGTCTTAGTGAGTGTTTGTTTACCACTATGTGTAGCTGTTAGCGATTATGCTAATGACAACCATCTTCTCTGGTTGATGGAAAAGCTTTCCCAAAAAACCTTGTCAATTAAATGTTAACTACAAAGTAGTCTATGTTTACCTGGCAGAATGATATCATGATTATTTGCATCAATCCAGTTGTGAATCAGAAACCTAGAAAAACTAAACAGAGAAAAAAACAAAAAACGGAATTTGGATTAAAATAAATGGATTTGATGGAGATGTTATATATAGATTGAGATGTTATAGGGACCTAAATATTCTACACATCTTCTCTCATTACTGTATTATTTAGGGTAGTTTGAAGTAACAGCTGTATCCTGAAGTGATCTTTAACCTCCCTGCTCCTCAATACTTATTCCACTGGATCAAAGCTTCAGCCAAGTAGGATACATGATAGTGGCAACACATGGAGTTGGGTTGGATATAGTCATGGTAGGATACATGATAGTGGAAACACATGGAGCTGGGTTNTACCTGGCAGAATGATATCATGATTATTTGCATCAATCCAGTTGTGAATCAGAAACCTAGAAAAACTAAACAGAGAAAATGACATTTGAGAAAAAAACAAAAAACAGAATTTGGATTAAAATAAATGGATTTGATGGAGATGTTATATATAGATAGAGATGTTATAGAGCCCTAAATATTACTGGATATTACTATCATTACTGGATTATGTAGGGATAGTGTAGAGCACAGGTGTCAAACTCATTCCACGGGGGGCCGAGTGTCTGCGGGTTTTCGCTCCTCCCTTGTACTTGATTGATGAATTAACATCACTAATTAGTTAGGAACTCCCCACACCTGGTTGTCTAGGGCTTTATTGAAAGGAAAAACCAAAAACCTGCAGACACTAGGCCCTCCGTGGAATGAGTTTGACACCCCTGGTGTAGAGTAACAGCTGTATCCTGAAGTGACCTTTAACCTCCCTGCTCCTTAATACTTCTTCCACTGGATCAAAGCTTCAGCCAAGTAGGATACATGATAGTGACAACACATGGAGTAGGTTTGGATATAGTCATGGTAGGATACATGATAGTGACAACACAAGGAGTTGGGTTGGATATAGTCATGGTAGGATACTGATTGAATAGTTTAAGCAATTGAAATCGGAAAGGTCTGGGTCCTTGGAAAAATATACAGTCATGGAATAGTCTGGTTATAAGCATTTAATAAGGATAAGTGGCCAAACCACTATGCGAAGTAGTGTGATTGGATTACTAGATCCCTCCACGTCCGTTAGGATGCATATAGTGGCAACACATGGAGTTGGGTTGGATATAGTCATGGTAGGATACATGATAGTGGCAACACATGTTGTGTTGGATATAGTCATGGTAGAACAAATATTGTGGTTAAACTCAAATATACTAATTGATAAAAAAAACGTATTTTTCTAAGAAATTGAAATGTTAAAAAAGGTATAGTTTTAATGAATGATATCATAAATAGGGCTGGTGGAGTTATACCACACATACAGCTAACACAGACATATGGAAATGTCTGCTTTCAACTAATTGCAGCATTACCACAGAAATGGGGGGAAAGGTAAGGAGCTTTGTATGTCGGCCTCTGTATTAAAGAACATAAATGGTTAAAGAAAAGTATGATAAATTAAAGCATATACCAATTTCATTTCAGGACCAAAAAACTGACAGCTGTGCCATATAAATTGCAAAATAGTTGGGAAGAGATTGTCGATGTACCCATTCCATGGTTTATGAATTGATACGCAAAACAACGGCAGATTCAAAACTTCACATTTTTCAATTTAAAATACTATATAAAATTCTTGCAACCAATAGAATGTTATATATATACTGTATATCATACAATCATAGATACAATCTTTCCAGCTCTGCAGATTTTACTGTGAGGAGGCAGAGTCATTAGATCATTTATTTTGGTATTGCCCATATGTAGCTCGTTTTTGGTAGCAGGTCCAGGAATGGCTGAAGAATTGCAACGAGAACTAACGCTGCAAGTAGCAATACTGGGTGATTTGAAAAGACATAGTCAATCAATTAATAATATTATTATTATTTTAGCAAAAAAAAAAGGTTTTTAATTTACAATCTGTAGAAGCTATGAGAATAGAAAGGTTCAGTACTTTTGTCAAGCATCACAACACAGTTGAAAAATATATGGCAAATAGAAATCCAAAATGGATGGTGTTAAGAGAAAGATGGGAGGGGTTGAATGGAGCCGAAGGGTGGGACTAATAACAAGATAACCAATGTAAAACATACAGGGTCTGTAAAATGTATATAGGTTCAGAACTTTTGTGAAATAACACAGTTTCAAATAGAAATCAGAAATAGAGGAAGGACTAAAAACAAACAAAATATAACTATTGTAAAGTAGATTGTGTCTGTAAAATGTGTATAAGATGTATAAACTGAAGGTAGAAGCCTAAGTGTTTATTAGTTCACTCCAATTGGGGGAAGGGTGGTAGGGTTTGTGGAGTAATAAAGGTATATTCAAAAAAAATATGTATGTATATATAGGTATGTGTATGTATATATGTGTATATGTNGCAAGTAGAAGGGGAAAAAAGTAAGGAGCTGTATGTCGGCCTCTGTATTAAAGAACATAAATGGTTAAAGAAAAGTATGATAAATAAAAGCATATACCAATTTCATTTCAGGACCAAAAAACTGACAGCTGTGCCATATAAATTGCAAAATAGTTGGGAAGAGATTTTCGATATACCCAATTCCATGGCACGTGGTTTATGAATTGATATGCAAAACAACGCCGGATTCAAAACTTCACATTTTTCAATTTAAAATACTATACAAAATTCTTGCAACCAACAGAATGTTATATATATATCATACAATCATACATACATACATACATACATACATACATACATACATACATACATACATACATACATACATACAATCTTCCCAGCTCTGTAGATTTTGCTGTGAGGAGGCAGAGTCATTAGATCATTTATTTTGGTATTGTCCATATGTAGCTCGTTTTTGGTCGCAGGTCCAGGAATGGCTGAAGAATTGCAACATTTGCCTAGAACTAACGCTACAGATAGCAATACTGGGTGATTTGAAAAGACATAGTCAATCAATCAATAATATAATCATTATTTTAGCAAAAATGTTGTTTTTAATTTACAATCTGTAGAAGCTATGAGAATAGAAAGGTTCAGTACTTTTGTCAAGCATCACAGCATAGTTGAAAAATATATGGCAAATAGAAATCCAAAATGGTTGGTGTTGATAGATAGATGGGAGGGGTTGAATGGAGCTGAAGGGTGGGACTAATAACAAGATAACCAATGTAAAACATACGGGGTCTGTAAAATGTATATAGGTTCAGAACCTTTGTGAAATAGCACAGTTTCAAATAGAAATCAAACTGGATGGACATCAGAAATAGAGGAAGGACTAAAAACAAACAAAATATATAACTATTGTAAAATAGATTGTGTCTGTAAAATGTGTATAAGATATATAAACTGAAGGTAGAAGTGTTTATTAGTTTACTCCTTTTGGGGGAAGGGTGGTAGGGTTTGCGGGGAATAATAAAGGTATATTCTAAAAAAAGTATGTATATCTATATAGGTATCTGTATGTATATATGTGTATATGTATATCTATATAGGTATCTGTATATATATATGTGTATATGTGTGCTATATAGGTATGCTGTATGTATATATGTATATGATGTCTATATAGGTATGTGGTATGTATATATGTTGTATATGTATCTATATAGGTAGTGTGTATATGTATCTATCTATAGGTAGTGGTATTATATAGTGTGTATATGTATCTATATAGGTATGTGTATGTATATATGTGTATGTGTATCTATATAGGTATGTGTATGTATATATGTATATCAGTGGGAGAACAAGTATTTGATACACTGCCGATTTTGCAGGTTTTCCTACTTACAAAGCATGAAGAGGTCTGTAATTTATGATGCTTGCCTATTGTCCTGTAGCCCATCCCAGCCTTGTGCAGGTCTACAATTTTTCCCTGATGTCCTTACACAGCTCTCTGGTCTTGGCCATTGTGGAGAGGTTGGAATCTGTTTGATTGAGTGTGTGGACAGGTGTCTTTTATACAGTAACGATCAAACAGGTGCAGTTAATACAGGTTGATGGAGAACAGGAGGGCTTCTTAAAGAAAAGCTAACAGGTCTGTGAGAGCCGGAATTCTTACTGGTTGGTAGGTGATCAAATACTTATGTCTGCAATAAAATGCAAATTAATTATTTAAAAATCATACAATGTGATTTTCTGGATTTTTGTTTTAGATTCCGTCTCTCATAGTTGAAGTGTACCTATGATAAAATTACAGACCTCTACATGCTTTGTAAGTAGGAAAACCTGCAAAATCGGCAGTGTATCAAATACTTGTTCTCCCACTGTATGTATGCATATGTGTATGTATATGGATATATATATTTACCCCAAAAAGATATGGAGGATTGGAAATGATGCAGACAATTACATTGATGGAAGCTACAATCTTTCTGCAATATTAATCTGATTCACCCCTTAAAAACAAACAAATGAAAAAAAATACGTTGAGTCAACCAGTTTTGCCCAGTGGGGTTTTGTTTATGAGAGAGAATATGGTTGCTGTCTAAAAGTGATTGACGTGTTTTTCTGTGTCCTTTGGTTGTCCTCTCGTTGACCTGTTAATGACATCCTCTCTGGATTGTCTCACCATATTTAGTGTGTGATTATGTAACTTTATAGTGCAGCTGTTTCTTTGTAGTAAAACACATGTTTAAGTAAAAAAGTAATGTCCTGGTGATTGATGTGGCATGTAGTAACCTTGTTGAGCTTAAAGAAATGTGTTTGATGTAAAATATCTGGGATGTCTCAGTCAACCCCACCAAAATAAGCCCCCGAGGCCTCACACCATCCTCTTTAAAAGGGTCATTGTACTCTTTAACTGTGCTTCCTTTACTGACGACCTAAACAGATCACTTTTACCCTTTTAAAAATAGTTGTCAGCAATCCAGATTTAATGGTCAACCTAGAGGGGCCCTTGCAGACATGTTGTGTTTAGGTACACATATGTTTTCTGTTTATGAAGGAATAAATGATTGACAGGATATAGATCAAAAAACAACAAGATAATTCTTTAACGATGTGCCCTTTACTAATGACTATAACAGATCATTTTACCACATGAATAACCTTGTACTGCAGGGGGCTAAATCACAGAGTGTTTTATTGGTAGTTTTAAAACAAATCTACTGTGAAACAAAAGTATCCACATCACACACATGGTTATGGGCTTTAAAAAAGAAGACACCAGTACCATGTCAGATACAGTTTAAATGTATTTATATTTGAGTTTGCATCCCAATATGACACTTTAAATACATCACAGAAGACTGAAATGTAACAAAATGCCTCTTGTGTTTATTGAGCTGTACATTGAGATGCTCAGTTGGTCAATATTCCCCTCCAGTGATTCCCCAACATCTTGTCAAAATGTTCTATAAAAACGGAGCAGATATCTTATACCAGTCTTTCTTTATAGACATGTATCCATAACAAGGCTTAGACCTCCCCTATAGTGTCCAAAAACCTCTTCAAAATGTCATATTTTTAAAACAACTTTCTTTTCATGCATATATATTTGAAGTCGGAAGTTTACATACACCTTAACCAAATACATTGTAATACATCTGTGGAGATGGGAGAACCTTCCAGAAGGACAACCATCTCTGCACCCCTCCACCARTCATGCCTTTATGATAGAGTTGCCTGACGGATGCAACTCCTCAGTAAAAGGCACATGACAGCCCACTTGGAGTTTGCCAAAAGGCACCTAAAGACTCTCAGACCATGAGAAACATGATTCTCTGGTCTGATAAAACCAAGATTGAACTCTTTGCYTGAATGCCAAGCGTCACGTCTGGAGGAAACCTGGCACCATCCCTAGGGTGAAGCATGGTGGTGGCAGCATCATGCTGTGGGGATGTCTTTTAGCGGCAGGGACTGTGAGACTAGTCAGAATCGAGGGAAAGAAGAACGGAGCAAAGTATCCTTGATGAAAACATGCTCCAGAGCGCTCAGGACCTCAGACTGAGGATGAAGGTTCACCTTCCAACAGGTCAACGACCCTAAGCACACAGCCCAGACAACGCAGTCGACAAGTCTCCGGGACAAGTCTCCGGTCTCTGAATGTCCTTAAGTGGCCAAGCCAGAGCCCGGACTTGAACCCAATCTAACATCTCTGGAGGGACCTGAAAATAGCTGTGCAGAAACGCTCCCCATACAACCTGACAGAGCTTGGGAGGATCTGCGGTGAAGAATGGGAGAAACTCCCCAAATACAGGTGTGCCGAGCTTGTAGCGTCATTCCCAAGAAGACTCAATGCTGTAATCGCTGCCAAAGGTGC
This sequence comes from Salvelinus sp. IW2-2015, assembly GCF_002910315.2. Lineage (NCBI taxonomy): Eukaryota > Metazoa > Chordata > Actinopteri > Salmoniformes > Salmonidae > Salvelinus > Salvelinus sp. IW2-2015. Next base: position 26,979 of record NW_019944993.1, read on the forward strand.
TTCAACAAAGTACTGAGTAAAGGGTCTGAATACTTATGTAAATGTTATATTTCTGTTTTTTTTTAATAAATTAGCAACAATTTCTAAAAACTTGTTTTTGTTTTGTTATTATGGGGTATTGTTTGTACAGTTGAAGTCGGAAGTTTACATACACCTTAACCAATTTAATTTAAACTCAGTTTTTCACAATTTCTGAAGTTTAATCCTAGTAAAAATTCCCTGTCTTAGGTCAGATAAGATCACCACTTTATTTTAATAATATGAAATGTCAGAATAATAGTAGAGAGAATGATTMATTTCAGCTTTTATTTCTTTCATCACATTCCCAGTGGGTCAGAAGTTTACATACACTCAATTAGTATTTGGTAGCATTTCCTTTAAATTGTTTAACTTGGGTCAAACATTTTGGGTAGTCTTCCACAAGCTTCCCATAATAAGTTGGGTGAATGTTGGCCCATTCCTCCTGACAGAGCTGGTGTAACTGAGTCAGGTTTGTAGGCCTCCTTGCTCGCACACGCTTTTTCAGAAGAGATAAACGTCAGATACTTCATACATATTACTTTTTTGGAATTGGAGAGGATAGCAGTAACAATCATTCACTATATATATACTTTGTGTTACAGCCCAGATATAGTGTTCATATACTGTATACCACTTCCACATGTGGCTGGCGCTTTCATCAGAATGTATTAACGCCTCTTACACCTTAGACTCATCTCTCTTGAATAATATAGAAGATAGATATAATATAATATATATTATATATAGAAAACGAGCTTCTTCATGAACACATCTCACATCGACTGTATCGTCACGATCTATATTAGGAGCACGTCTCTAGGCTATATCGTCTAGTCAGCGCACAATGGATTTGGAATCTAATGCACTGTCTTAGGAATGGTCATATTTGGAGGTTGTAATCCAATGGTGGGTTGATACTACTACACTTATGACCTTTCAAGAATACACTTGATTCTCTCTCTACTGCTATAAATCGATCAGAGATAATATATGAGCAGAAAAGAAATTTGAAGAACCTTAAAGACTATGTAGAGATATATATAGAGAGACCCACAAAAGGTCTGGGTTCATGCCTTGGGGCATTTTCCACACACCGATAGAGGGTACCCGATTCAATCACTGGTCAAAAAACACAATAGTACGCAAAAGGTACAATAGGACCACGCATCCGTCATACCGCTCAGGAAGGAGACGCATTCTGTCTCCTAGAGATGAACGTACTTTGGTGCGAAAAGTGCAATTCAATCACGAACAACAGCAAAGGACCTTGTGAAGATGCTGGGAGGAAACGGTACAAAAGTATTATATCCACAGTAAAAGAGTCCTGCCCCAAAAAAGCGCAGACTACGTTTGCAACTGCACATGGGGACAAAGATCGTACTTTTTGGAAAAATGTCCTCTGGTCTGATGAAACAAAATAAACTGTTTGGCGCATAATGACCATCGTTATGTTTGGAGGGAAAGGGGAGGCTTGCAAGCCGAAGACACCATCCCAACCGTGAAGCACGGGGTGCAGCATCATGTTGTGGGGGTGCTTTGCTGCAGAGGACTGGTGCACTTCACAAAATAGATGGCATCTTGAGGGAGGAAAATTATGTGGATATATTGAAGCAACATTCAAGACATCAGACAGGAAGTTAAAGCCTTGGTCGCAAATAGGTCTTCCAAATGGACAATGACCCCAAGCTACTTTTCCAAAATTGGCTTAAGGACAACAAAGTCAAGGTATTGGAGTGGCCCATCACAAAGCCCTGACCTCATTCCTACAGAAAATTGGTGGGCAGACT